>NC_135330.1:41231459-41540216 GCF_023851605.1 Tamandua tetradactyla | reverse complement strand
CCCCTTTTAAAAAACTGTTCCAGTTGTGGTATATTGCATTCCGGCAGCTTGCAAACTAACACACCAGGACTCACACCCAGCTTTGCATGGCTCTGGAACAAGGGAAAGCGTAGTAGGAAATAAAGCTGCACAGTGGTTACTGTTAACAAAACTTCTCTCTATATCTTTTTGGTGAAAAATTCTGTGACAAGTTGGTTGTGAGGCAGTCACCAATTCTCAGTGGGCCTTATTCTAGAGGTAAGATAATGAAACACCACTCTGGAACACCCACCAAGTTGAAAGCTCCAAGAGAAAGGGTGTTTGTCTTTTTCATGGCTGTATCTCATAGTATAGCAGAACACCTGCACACAGCAGGAGGTCATTAAATATTGTTGCATGCAGGAACAAATGGATGAATGGATTTAATGTGCTTATCTCAGAGTAGATCCTGTCCAATATTTGCTTCTTTCCTTTCTGATGTCCTGTTAACAGATTCTAACAATTTGAAGAGATAATGCCTTCCAAGAACATGTGCACTTAAAACAGGATGTCTAAAGAGGCAATAACCCTCCCTGGAATGAATGTCAATTTCTGGAAATTCAGAGCTTATGCTTAATTGGGAGTTTTAAGCAAGGGCATTTACCCTTATCCTCATGCGCCAGCTAACTGCTGTGATGCATTGACACTAAACATGATAAAAATAACAAAAATATAATGCTTTTTGATGCATGGTTATGGGGAAGGACTTTGGGCAAATAGTTGTTAGCCCAAACAGCACACTGATTTAAATATAACAGCACTCTTATATGCTCTCTAGGCTCTTTACTTACTTTAATTGTATCTACATCATAAAGTTGCTGTGATATTCAAGATGCTGCACACACACACACACACACACACACACGTGTGTGTGTGTATATATATATATATATATATATATATATATATATATCTTCCTTCCCTGTTCCTTACCTATCCATGAGGACGTCTTTGTGTCTTTGTATTTCAGCCTTCGAGCATGTTTGCATTTCTCCATCTCCAGTGCCATTGCTCATTCTGACCAGCTGCCATTTATCTGTTCTTGCCAAGATTATGGCAGTGACCTGATTGCTCATCTCTTCATACTGGTATTTTGCCTCCCCCAGTCTCCCTGTTGCCGCTGAAGTGACTGTCCTATAAGGCAAATCTGAGCAACTCACTGCACTATGGACAGCACTGTGGGTGGCAGGCAGATACTTTTGAGATGATTTAGATGATTTTTTTCTTGTGATATTTTCCCCCTCTCCTTTTCTTCATTTGAATAGGGAGCCAGCTCTGAGTTCTTCAGGGGAGGTTTGTGGCATGATTTCCAGGATTTTTTTTTTTTTCAAAGGCTCATAGAAGAGATTCTGTGAGGTATTTTGGCAGGGTCAAGCACAGAGGAAGTGTCTCTGAGGGAAACTTGGAGAAGAATCATCTCCAGGTCAGAACAAAATGAAAGACTCTGGGGTAGGTGACAGAGGTCCACGGGTGTCAGATTCCTCAGGGGCCTTGAGCCAGGCTCCACTGTGGAGAGCTGGTAGCTTAGGGCTCGGGCCAAGGGAACACTTGAACAAACAAACCAAGGACCCATGGGCAGTGGTGATGCTGTCAAGAGCAAAATGGTGTCCTACAAATAGTTTATAGCTTTGGAGTCAGAAAGACTTAAGTTCCAATCCAGGTTTTCCACTTGTCATCTCTGCAATAGTTAATTCACTTCTGTGACCTTCAACTTCCTCACAAGTAAATGGAGATAGTGATAAAAAAAAAAATTTAAAAAACTTTGTTAGAGAAAGCTGAGACGAGCAAACACAGCTTGGTGTAGCCTAGGGAATCAATAAGGATCAGATTAGTTTCCTCTATCAAAAATGCAAACTGTGGTCTACATGTGAGCATGCCTATGTCAAAGGAAAGTCCTGTTGGTACAGCTCTTCTTTGCAGAGATAAGTAATAGGCTCTATTTTTAACTGTGTTAACTCTGAACAGTTTTATATTCAGCCTTCCAAGGTGAGACTAAGGCAGCCACAGGTTAGATGAGACCGCAAGGATGCCGACAAGGCACACACGTGCTGCTGCTTTTCGATGTGGGTTCTCCCTCCGTATTGTTTTTCTGGGCTCCTCTTTCAGATGATTATCCTGAGAATTGAGTGCCCTTTTGCATTTGGCCTTTATTATTGTGCTGTTATCCCCAAATTGTAATGCCTTTTAGGCACTAGCATGATTGAAGGTTCAGCATTATTCATGCAAAGATGGTTTCATTTCGTGGTGATTTCAATTGGAAAACTGCTCTGGTTGTTTGACATGCAAGCATGTACTTGCTGCACAGAAATAGTTATTAGGTAAATACAGTGATGTCTTTGTATTCTCACACAGAGCATTCTGGTGTTCAGTAACCCATTTATAGTAATCTTCTTATTGTACGCAGTGATTTTATTATTAAGAACCCACTTTCCACCAATGACTTTCAACATGAAACACAAAATATTTGACTTATTTAGTCTCATAATAGTGCACATATTACCACACCTGCATTCTAAAAATAACTTAAACTCATTACTTCCATCATAATTCCAAAGCTATCATAATTAACTCAATGTTGCTTATTCAGAGTGTCTCAACTTAGAATATGCAAAAGGCAACTATATCATCAAGCTAATTTAATCATGATAATCCGTAATCATATAGCAGACTTCCATATTTAATTTGAGATTTAACAGAGACTTTCCTTGGCTTTTCATAGGCCCCCTACCCACTTAGGGATAGGTTATTCAAAACTAGGATATCTGCTTATTTTAACAAGCCATGTATTTGCAAATGTCTTACTGTATACGTCAGAACTGTCATAAGATTTCTTTTAAAAGATGATATTGTAAATGGAATAAAATTGAAAAATTAGCCAAACTCAGATTTTTAAATGATTGAGCCACCAGGAGAGGACTGCAGCTAGCATTTAATTCTATATTAAAACTGCATTACCGTTTGCTAGAATTAAAGTTATTTTTATAAGAATTAGGCTGCTTTTGATTAATCAATTTAGAGTTGCTGTTTGATCCATTAATTCCATAAAGGGATCCTGGATATGGTTGAATGTGAATGAATGCACTGTAATAACCAGGCATATTCCACTGCTGCTAGAATCCTTTCCTAAATGACCCCTCTTGAGTGTCTCATTGAAGAACCTCTGCAGACTTCAGGAGCCTCCACTGTGGTTATTTCTTCAGGACTGCCAAAGAAGGGTGGTGGCAAAGACTATTTGCAGCCACCATATATGCAAAGTCATGCTATGTATAATTAGAAGTTGTAGTTGCAATTTCACCTTTGTAAACTCATGAGCCTACTGAGTCTCATGTTGTCAATATCTGTATTAAAAATCGTGGGCTTTGAGCAGGTCACGGTGGCTCAGCAGGCAGAGTTCTCGCCTACCATGCTGGAGACCCAGGTTTGATCCTTGGTGCCTGCCCATGCAAACAAAAAAGCATGGGCTCCCAGCACTGGTGTCCTGCTTCTCTAGCTAAAATGATACTTGCTTCCTTGGTATGATGACATAGAAGGAATTCAGGTGGAAATTGCAATTATTGAAGACTTTTCAGTTTTCTCAGGATGCATATGGCTTTTATGTTCATTTTCCATTTCCCTTTTTCCAAACAAGATATCGTAATTAGATAAAACAAAGTGCTCATGCTGTTATGCCTCACGATTGGGGGCCTATTTTCTTAGTTATCATCTGGGTCATTAGATTGGAGTGGACATATTAATTTAGTTAAATAGGCCAAAGAATGACATTAGCCATGGTTTACAGATAGAAATAAACTCATATTTAAAAAAAAACATCATGACAAATAATTTTACTTGTGCATTGTATTATTTTTTTGGCATGGGCAGGAGCTGGGAAACGAACCCAGGTCTCCAGCTTGGCAGGCAAGAACTCTGGCTGCTGAGCCACCATTGCGCTACCCACGGGTATTGTATTTTGACATGTCTTGTGTCAACTTAGCTAAGCTGGAACTACTTTTCCCAGAATTTCCTTCCTTGAATAGTTCTAGGTTAGTATACATCGTGAGAAACATTTCACACAGGCTTTGGAAAGGGGAAATAAACAACAGCCATATTATTTTTGCCCCTAGGAGGCTGGTGCAGCCCATGGACATTGACCTGGATCTGCTGGCTCACCTTGTGGGCGTGGGCACCAGCTGAGCACCTCCAGCTCCCACCAGACGCCCCCTGCACCCTCCCCTAGTCCCGCGTCAGGAGTACGTGCAGTTCCGTGATGGCGAGTGCCAGCAACTCCTGTCGTCACCCACGTCTTCCACGTTGGAAGCTTGGAGGCTGTGAGAGACCTACAAGTGTTCTGGCTTGTCCTCATGGGCTCCAGTTTGTCTCTGCTTTCCCTCACTTCCTGTCCATCTTTCCTTCCTGATGGCTCGCTGGGCTGACCCCAGGCCCAGCAAGTGATGCAGAGCCAACGGCAGAGCACAGACTGTTGAACTTGCTCCCAAGATTGAGTAAGATCAAATTTCTACAATAATCTCCTATTAGATACATAATATCCTAAGAGTTTTGTTTCTCTAATCAAACTCTGACTGACACAATTAAGAGTGCCTCGGTGTCCAAGGGTCTTTAAGTCAGAATTCCTTTCCCTAAGGAGCGAAGCCCACAGGGAATCACAAACTAAGGACCTGCATTGATGCAGCAATCCTGCTAATAGGTCAGCTGAAAGGAAACATAGCAAGAACCTGAATATTAAGAAGCAAATACTTAATTCTGATGATTTTCAAGACCTCTTTTCCTATATATTTGTGATCTTATGGGAAGTAATTCTATAAGAATAGAAATTCTCCACTGAATCTGTAATAGATACATCCTTGTAAAACACAAAATCAGATGCATGCTGGAAAACATGGAAAAACAGAACACTTCAGCCGTGCTCTGTGGGCCAAGCTGATGGACTTCATTGCACAGTGCTGGAAGCTTGGGTTTTAGAATCAAATTAGATTCAGACATTTATTGCTCTGTAACCACGGGCAAGTTATCTAACCTCTCTGATTCTCAGTTTCTCTAACTGTAAAATTCCACTTATCGTGGAATTGCTGTGAGGACTGAATGAGATAATACATAAGGGCCAAACAGATGCCCAGAGGAATATAGGATTTGCTGCGCACCGCTAAGTCCTTTGTTATCTGTGCATATCTCAACTTTTAAAATTTGAAAACGCCCTTCTGGGTGGAACGGTGACTTTTTCATCATTGTTTCTAGCACTGTATGAAGCGTTCAGTAAATAGATGCTCATCTTTATTGCCAATGCAGCATACCTAGACTTGGAATTATTATATCTTCTTTCGTGGGGATCAAAGTGGGTAAAGCTGGCCATGACGTTTGGAGATCTAGGCGTGTGCATGGGTGAATAGCCAAGAATCAGTATGTCTGATGTAATGTTTAAGTTAATGCTTTCTCGTTTGCAGATCTTGGAATGCAGTTACGAATGCACACCAGAGGATGTCACCCTTGGAACACACAAATGTGCTATCAGGCTCTGGACAGGCAAGGCAGAGACTGCACAGATGTTTGCTTCTCTTCCCCAGGATGTTGTGGGCAGTGATGTTGTTCTCCAGATGACACCAATCATCACAGAGCCTTCCATGTTGCATCTTCATCCAAGGGTAAAAAGAGGGACTGGGGAAAACTTTGCAAAGTATGCTTTTATCTATAGGAATGGTGTTTGTAGATTGATGGAATTTGGGGAATGCCTCTTACTGAATTAACATCATTCAAAAATGTTTTTCAGCTGTCATAGTAGTTGTCTCTGGGGAAGAAAAGTAAGGGATTCAGGCATAGGAATGGGAAAGAGATTTACTTTTCACTTTAGTATCTGTTGTTTGTACATAATAAATCATGTTTGTTAATAACTCACTCATTCAAAAGTAAAGATTAGAGAATAAATGAAATATTGTTTTCCAAAGCTTGGTAGTGTACTCTTTCTTCTTTGAATTGTCAGTTACTGCTACTTCCCTGTTATTGACTAGGGAAGCTTCTATTTTGAAAAGTCTTGCTAATGTTCGCTGCAATGTTATTGCTTTCCATTATTTAGTCTCTGATGCAGATTTTAATTCACATTCATATTCGCTTATTCAAATATATATTATGCACCTATGTGGTAGGTGCTGTACAGGTGTGGGAGTACAGTGGTGAATAAAATAACAGCTTATTTTTAAAAAAAGAAAACTAATAATTACAGTAAAGGAAACACATCATTTTCTAAGTTATCTTTGCCTGGTTTCTAGTTGTATAAAATTAATAGGTAAAGGGTGGGCCATGGTGGCTCAGCAGGCAGAGTTCTCATCTGCCATGCCAGAGACCCGGGTTCGATTCCTGGTGCCTGCCCATGCAAAAAAATAAAAAAAATTAATAGGTGAACTTATAATTTAAAAACAAAGTTTATAGGAGGAAGGACATATTATGCCCTTCCTGACAAACTCAACTGTTTTCCATCCGGGAATATAAATTGGTACAATCTGTTGCTAGAGCAATTTGGTGCTATTGCTCTGAAACCTCGAGTTGTCATAATTTTTGTCTCAGAAATTCCATTTTAGAAATCATCCTTAGGAGACAAAGAAAGATGCATTTTAAAAGTATGCATGGTGCATGGGCAGTTCAGTGGTAGAATGCTTGCCTCCCATGTGGGCAGTTCAGTGGTAGAATGCTTGCCTCCCATGCGGGAGACCTGGGTTCATTTCCCTGACCATGCAAACCCTCCCCCAGCCCCAACAAAAAGCATGCACAATAAAGATTTTGTGAGACCTATTTATATTAGAGAAAAATCAGAAGCAAAAAAGAGGAAGTATAATAATGACTCCTTAATGAAACAGTGTGGCCAGCATGACACAGTTGCCAAAGCACAAAGACAAAGCTGCCTCGATGACTCTCAAAGTTTCAACCATCCCTTTGCCTTTGGATTGCTTTGTGTCACTGTGCCAGGCAGGAATTTGACAAGAGGTGGGCTCTCTACTTCCACTTCTGGGTGGGGTAGGAGATGGCAATATGGATCAATACTGATCACAGTATAAGATGCCCCACCAGAGATGGACAGACTTATGTTTTAAGCAAAAAACCATAGAAGCCCACTGCAGTTGACAGGGGAAAACAGATCTTTACCAATTCTAATTGGTTTCAGTTCTCTCTCTTGATGAGAATGAATTTCAGGCTGAAAAAGGTAGAGCGTTTTCGAGATGATACTATAGTTTAAAGATGGGTTGACAGCCATCTAGCTGCTTTAAATGAGTTTGCATGTCTAGGACTGGACAATTAAATCCTGGGCTCCTAAAGGAACTGGCAAATGAAATCATCAAGCAGGCATCAGAGATCTCCAGTGAAGAGCTAGAGAGATACTGGGAAGCTGGGCACAAATAAAGATTTTTAATTTTCCAAAGGATAAAACAGATTCTAAACATGTTAGGCCTTTGAGCGACAGGTGAAGCTTCTTAATTCTACCATACTTCAGGGAACAGTTAGGTGACGTCAGATTATCAGGCTGCTTCTTATAAGTACCCTCTTGCTGTCTTTCTCTTTCTTTTGTAATCTTATTCTATTTCATATTCTATTCTTTGCCATACCTCGACCCCTCAATCCCCATCATCTCCAAACTCTTCTTGTATTTATTTGTGTTCCCCGGGGTATTTCTGGTTCTCGTGTTCAGGTGAACCAGTGCGAAATTTGGAATTGATCAGGGCAACCAAAAATGTAAACATTAGGGAGTGCTTTATTAAGGAGCAGTCAGCCTAAGGTGGCATCTAAACACCTGGTGTGACCTTACCCATGTTACTCATCTTATCTGGACCTCAGTTTCCTCATCTGCAAAACAACCTTTAAGCTTCCGAGTACGACAATTCTAAAATGTGTGAGCAGAGCAGGTGGCCGACATTTCTGAAACAGAGGAGGTTACGACAGCCTGAGACAAGCCCATACTGTTTGGGATAACAAGACCTGCAGATAAATTGTAGCACATCCTCATTTCTCTGCTGGGATAGACACAACAGCAATATTCGTTTCTTGTTGTTTTTAACTCACCCTCCGAGGCCTGCTCAAACCCAATGTTCGAAATAACCTCCAAAGAAGGCAGGAACTATGGAAGCCACAACTGGAGAGAGCCTGCCCTACCAGGCAGCCAGGCAGTGCTGTCTTCCGCAGGTCTGGTCACTGCTTCTGCGGCATGTCACAGGATGCCTATTTTCCATCCCTATATCTTCTTGCCAAAGAGGTAATAATAATGAGGTGTTAGCCTGTAAAAAGAACAGCCCTGCATCACATGAATATCCTTCTTTGATCCAACTGAGCCAGATGATAGTTATTTTGATGTCAAGAGACTAATAACAAAAGGCTAGGCAATGCCGTAACGCTTTAGCTGGGTGTGTGTCAGTTGAGGACAGACAAGTGTGCCTGTTTTACGGGAGTCTGGGAAGGCTCGGTTTCATTTGCTCAGGGTATGGATGGAACAATTGGTACTCAAAAGCCAGTTCATTGGAATGAAGCTTCTGAGGTATAAGATTAAAGCATCTCTTTTTCTATCTCTACTTTGTGAAATAACACCCTGAAGGCAGGAAGCCCAGTGCATGGGTAGAAGTGTTAACGTGTGTGTGTGTGTGTGTGTGTGTGTGTGTGTCTTTTGGGAATAAAGCTACTTATAATTTATTTGTTTGTATTTATGTTTTTTAAGGAAATGCCTTCCTAGAGAGCAACCACATCATTTGAGCTGTGATTTATTCCAAAGTGAAATGAAAAGTTACAGGCATGACAGCAACGCATTGGCATGTTGAGGTTGATTTATCAGATTTTATTCTTGCTTTTAATCTTACTTAATAAGGAGTATTTAGGGGTTTTTCCCACCTATTGTAATGGCTTTTCGGATGCTGCCAAGTGTCTAGTTCTTTTTGCAATTCCTGTGCAATCATGTAACCTTACACCTCACGCAAGGAATGAGGACTGTCATGAAGATAAGCTCCCTGGTGGTCACTGGGCCCAGACCATGTTTCTCTCTCAATGCCCAGGTTTAAGCTTTGCCTTAGTTTCTCAATTTCTGAGCTCAGTGTCTCAATTTCTGAGAAACTTCAGTTTCTCGATTTCTGAGACAGATATTCTTCCTCCTATGCTAGGTGCCCATTTATATACACGATCTCATTAGTTCTTTTTTAGAAATAAATGAGATTATATTTCCAAAGATACATAGGTGAGGCTTTTTTTCCTGTTAGTGTGCCTAACTCGACTGATTAAGGTGTTCCCATGCCCCAAAACCCACCTCTGGTGTCCTGGGCTCCTTGCTGAGTACACTGGCCCATTGTCTTTTAAAAGGGATGAGACTAAAACTCATCGTACTTCCTGGTCTAGAATAGGGCATTGACTCATTTCATTTTATAGAAAATAAATGAACTCTGTCAGAACTGTAAAATAACCCATTTCCTAAATACCTGTAGAAATGTCATATTCCCCAGCTTGGGAGGGGCGCACAATAAACTGAAACTGCCCAGGGTTGACCCTTTAAGTCGAGTCCTTCAGGGTCTCTCAGAACAAATTCTGATTCACGTCCTCTGGCAATAAGGTCAACCCCCCTCAAAAGGATTTGTGGGATCTTGCATATTTTGGCATCTGCTTAATTCTCCAGCCTTTCAGGCCTACTGAGCTATTCACTCTCTTCTGGGCCCTGTAAAGACGGACTACTTCTCTGGAGAAGGCCCTCTGTCCTCGGATCCTGCTTTCCAGCCGAGCCACGCGGGACCCCCCACTGCCCCCCGCCCCTGGCCCCCAACCCCGCCCCCCGCCCCCCGCCCCCCACCCCCGCTCCCCGCCCCGTGGGAAGGGTTACCTCACTCCTCTGTTTCTCTGTTCTCTGCCTCTGTTCCTTTATTGTAAACTGGGGATAAATTATAGCTGCTGCCTCATGGGGTTGTTATTCATTCGTTCATTTATTTTATGCATCTAAATGAATCATTTTAATGGATTGAAAACAGTGAGATCTATGGAAAGCCACATGTCCACAGAAAAAGAAAATAGGCATTTGACATCATTTAAATGAGCACTTAAAGCAACTGCTAACTTGGCATTTGATTTTGGAAACACCTCTGCTGTCTTTGCAGCATTGATGATTTTGAGGAATTTCTTATTTTATGGTATGTGATGATGTTATTCAGGGTTGAGATGTATCCTGCGAGCCGCTCGGAACTGGGTGAACCGAGGCTCATTCCCTTGCCCCAGCTGAGAGCTCAGGGTTGCTTTAGGAGCCTGTGGAAGTCCACGGCCCCACAGTTCTCCAGGTCACGTCCCTGTGCAAGGCATCAAGCTGACCCATTCTCCCCAGTCAAGGGCACGGTCACGGCCGCAGAAGTCACTTAATTTGTTTAGTTAACAGACATACAGCACAAGACACTGTGTCTGGCACAAAATAAGTGCTGAATGGGGCTTAGCTAATGTAATCAGGATTCAGAATTTAGCTCAGCTGTCACCTGTCCTCCAGGATCATTTAGTCCTGATCACCTTGCTATCCACTTAAGTGCCCTAGTTGCACTTCTATTAATTTCTTGGGACTGCCATAATTAAATTGCTGCAAATTTAGCGGCTTAACACAAAGGCGATTTATTCTCTCAAGTTTGTGGGGGCCAGAAGTCTGAAATCGAGGTATCTGCAGGGCCATGTCCCCTCCAAAGCCTCTAGGGGACAGTCCTTCCTTGCCTCTTAGAGCTTCTGGTGGCTGCTGGTGTTCCCTGGCCTGTGGCAGCGAGGCCCTTGTCTCTGCCTCCACCATCGCGCCTCCGCCTTCTTCCTGTGGGTCTCTCTGTGTCCTTTCCTCTTTTCATAGGGACACCAGTCATTGGGTTTAGGACCCACCTAAAAACCAGGCTGATTTCATCTTGGGAGCCTTATCTAATTACATCCGCCAAGGCCATATTTCCAAATAAGGTCGTATTCTGAGGTTCTAGGAGGACGTGGATGTTTGGGATATCTTCAACCCACTAAAGCGCTCTTCCTAATCACATCACTTATCACACAGAATGGCAATTTGGGAAAGAATTTCATGCTGAGATGAGCTACAGTGGTCCTGTTGACACGCATTTAATACTGGTACCACAAAATGGTTACACTTCATCTCCTTCCACTTTCTCCTGTGTTGCATATCCCAATCATTTAAAGAATGTCCTTTGAACTCCCAAGCCACTAACTTTTAATGATATCACATAAAAAATTTAGTTTTCAAAGGAAGGACCGATGCAAGTCCTATCTTAGGAGCATCTCCTTCCTTCCCCCGTTGAGCCCACAGAACGTCTCCTCACATACTAATTCACCACAGTGAACCCAGGAAGCAACTTCATTCCTTTGGCACATGACACATTCTTTTATCAAATTCCTCTGCATGAAATGGATAGAAAGCCTTGTGGAGTACGTTCTGATGGAATTCTACCTTTGCCGTACATCTCCAGCTCTGCCACACACTTGGCCTGGTGAACATTCAGACAGATACAATATGCAGAAGGCACATGTCTCACCACACTCCCCTTTACTACCTCTTCTAAGGTTATTGTCTACATGTTGGAAATGCCTGTAGGATACACACAAAGTCCTGCCTTGTTGATGGTCTGGCACCAGTAAATCACTGGTTTTCAGGCGCTGGACTCACTGGGAGTAAAGTTTGTAAGAGGCTCGACTGTGCCTGAATACACAAGAGATACAAGCAGGTGAAAGATGAAGCTTTCAACCATGCTTCCCAATGCTTTCAGATCCTAGTGAGTGTGAGTTTTGTGTAGACCAAACATCTGCAAAAGTTAACTGAAAATTCCATTTGTCATCCAGATGTTTCTATGTACTGATTTCTTTAATCTCACTTTGTCTCCTTAACATCAAAACAGCTGATCTGTTTAGTAAGCACTCTTCCCCACCTCTCATTTACATTTTTCATTTGGTCTTACCCTGTCATCCCAAGCCCTATAACCCTTTGAGCAGTTCTGACACTGCAATCCACAAGTAAGGGAGCACATGAGATGTTCATTGTGTTTTAGGATGGCAGAAAATTGGCAGCTTTAATTGCACTGGAAAGGTCTGTAGGGATCTTTGATTTTAGGGGGGATAATGCCAACACAAAGAGCTTCTAAGCAACTTTCAAGCATCTTTGTCTTTAAGATATATTCAGTATATAATTTTATTCTTTCATCTAAATTCAGTCCAATCAATAAAACTCTCTCCATCACTACTGTGTTGGGTATAGTTATATTCACTCATACATTTATCAAATATTCATTCGATGACTGTTATATGCCAGTTACTGCACTAAGTGCAGGAGGTACGTTATTAACAGATGCTTGGGTGTGGGCGTGGAGGAGGACTTAAGTATACAGATCATTTCCATATACTGTTGATTTGCTCATGATGCTGTGACTACATAGAAGGGATTAGAGCTAAGATCGTAAGAAAGACAGGAAAAAGTAATGCCTCAGCTCAATGTATAGGCAGCATTTACATTTTGTAAAGGCATTTTCTAGCAGGTTTACAGCACAGCAGAATTCATTCACATTGAATGATAGTGCAGCAAATACTTGTATGGGCCTTTGCTAGTAACATGTACAAACAGACATACCTAGAACAGTGCTTTTCAATTTTCTTTTTGTATGCTGCATAATAGGGGTCCTAGTTCATTCTTTTTCCATGTGAGTTTTCTGTTATTGCAGCACCATTTGTTGATTTTTTTTGGGGGGGGGAGTGGAGAGCATGGGCTGGGAATCAAACCCAGGTGTACCACATGGCAGGTAATAATTCTACCACTGAACTGCTCTTGCATCCCAGTTTTCAATATTTTTAAAGGAATAGTCAACCTTGTTTTTAACTGGCTTTATACCCATTTTTTTTAATTAGAGAAAACAGATTAAAAAAAACTCTCACTGAAGGGTTTGGAGTGGATATTGGGGCCTAGGTACCACCCACTGAGCCTTGCGTCCTAAAATTATCCATGAGGCACCACTGGATATCTCAAGGCTCTAAGGAGAGCTACTGCTCTAGCGTTGTGCAGGGCAGAAAGCTCTACATGCTAAGAACTGAACGCTGCTCTGTAAACAGAGACTGAAACCTCTGTTCTGAAGACAGAGACTGAAAACCTTTCTCCAAAGAGGTGAGCTTTTCATGGATGCCTGGCTTATAGCAGGACAGCGTGGACATTGGCTGGCCAGCGATAGAGAGATAACTTACAACAAAAAGACAAAAGAATAACCAGTGAGAGAAAAGAGCCATTCACTGCCGCTTTGGGACAAGGGATTCACCAATACCCTTTACACCGCCTGGTTTAAGCACGAGAATATGTGCCTAGAAGAGTGAGGTTTGAACAAATCAGTGTGCGAATGCTAATGGGATGAAATGAGCACCTCTATTTCTTTAAGAATGGTTTAAGAGTGTGAATGGATTGGGATGTTAATTAGCCTATAGAGCTGTATGTAGATATTTAAAGAGACAGATTTGAATAAGTAAAGGATCAATTAGTAGAGATACAGAAAGTTCATACAGAGGATTTTTCATATCAATCCAAGTATTGGATATTTCCCTAGAGTTTGGATCTTGAATATTTTTCTGCCACGTGGATTGTGTTTTCTTCCTCTTCTCTGCTTGCCTAGGTTTTTCCTGACATTCACACTTTATGTATACCTTGTCTCCAGGGGGCCTACAGATTCTGATGCCAAGTCTCCTTCTAACCTTTGGTTGTATGTACCTGTCTCTATTCTGATGTGATTACTACTTAGGTGCCCTGAACATCACCTTTTGAGGTTTTCTGTAAATCGTGTTCGTTCCTCTGCCCGACTCTTATATTTGTGGACTTCTAGGCAGCCTCCCCTCTCCCCATCTGCAACTGAACGAACCTTGAAGAGAGAGATTGCTCTTATGGGTGGCTGAGTGCTAAGGAGTGAGCAGAAGCGTCAAAGCTTAGGTTCTATCTGATATGTTCTTTTTCTCTCTGAAATTTCTCCCTTGAGATACACATCTCTTTTGAATTCAGGGTTCCATTTCCCATGCAACTGTGGGAAGCATACCTTCCCTGACAAGCCGCTGGAGAAAGAAGCCAAAAATATCCCTCAGTCTAATTTTCATGAAAACAGTGGGACCCACTTAGAGTCTAAGTAAAAGTTGTTCCAGCTCAAGAAGAGCCTATATTACTGATGCGGCTAAAACTCCCAGTTAGCAATAAAGAGCGTGCATTGAACTGAACTTAGTATTCTCTCCATGCAAACTGATTGTGGTTGGGTGGCAAACAGTTGGCTGAGGATCTTGGTTCTGGGTTTAATATCATTTCAACACTACTAGCAAGTTTTACTGCAGGTAGTAAGAAAGGGAGAGACAAATCCTAATGGAAGATGATTCTGCTACTGAGTGTTAGGCTGACATCAAAGGAGGGTGAACCAACAAAGAGAAAAGCAAGTCCATGCAACCGATGTGGTAAAGGCCAGCATAAGGGCAGCAGTGGTAGAAATGGGGAGGGAGGACCTCTTCCTAAAACCATTGTGAAGAACGTCCAAATTCCCAGGCAGTTTCTCTGAGAATAGGGAATTTGAAACAGAGACTTGGCAAAGCATGGTGATTGGGAAACTACAATCATTCCGACCAGTTACATGTCTACTGCTGCTCTGGCTTGGCAGTGAGCTTTCTGACTCAGTGGAGAGGTGATTGCACACTGAGAACTTGGCCCCAGTTTGTCCCCTCTAAGGACCTCTGGAACGCTGCAGTTAATCAGCAGACCGGCCATCATGGGTCACTTGACATTTTGAAAATGTGTTTTAGATACCTGGGCAAGCCTGTTGATACATTCTTTCAGTGTCCCTACAGAGTTGGAGCAACCCATGGCCAGCAGGCCATGTCAGGCACAGCCTCCACACATGGAACTGCTTTGTTCAGGAGCCCAGGCCAAAGTGCGATGAGTTTGTCTCCATCCTGCTGTCTGACTTGGAGGTGGTGGAAACTGGAAACATCAGGACAGTATGCATCACAAGCTTGAAAATCAGGCATGCCGGGAGCCTGCAACCCAACAGAAAGAGAACAAAGTAGTTCAATGCACAAGAGCGGTCCCCTAGCACCAGAAAATCATGTAGGAGCCAAAGACTTGTTCTCTGCAGAATGTCGGAAAGGAAAGCAATTGTTCCATGGGGTCAAAGTACATTATTATCAGGAGGCTCATTCTTAGGATGGTTAGGACACAGGGTTTCTTTGTGGGGCCTGAGTCCAATAACACCAAGCCCCTTCCTACCCTCCCCCCACCCCATGAGCGTACATCGATGTGCTCACTATTACTCAGAGATATCAAGTAAATGTGAAGTTTTGAAGAGAAAACCAAATTTCACCAGGAGAGGAAGCTAAGGAAACAAGGATGCTTCTTCCAATTTTGCCCTGTAAATAGGGAGTAGAGGGTTTGTATGTTGGTCGAGTGAGTGTAAATTCAAATGTGTTTTTCTTTTTTAATGGCAACTAGCTGATGAAGTCAGTGCTTCTTTCCTTCCACATGTCTTTCTACTAGAAGCCAAACTCCTTATGGCATCAATGCTAACTTCTTGACTCCCCCAGTCACCTAAAGCAACAAAATGTAGAGCTCAGAATAATCCTACCCTTTCTAAAGACTTCTTCAATTTGTATCTTTTTATTTCTAGTTCTACATAGTACCTGGCACAGAATAAGAAATGACAAAATGATAATAATATGTAACAAGAATAGAAGTTGTTGTTATTAACACCCCCATTTTAAAGATGAAGAAACTGCAGTTTGAAGAGATTAAGTAATTTGCCTAAATTATGCTCTTAGGAAATGAAGTTAGTTATGAATTCATTTCATCTAACTCCAGAACCTAGGTATGCAACCATTTTTTTGATTCAGAAATAATGTTCATCTCCCCAAATTGATCTATAAATTCAGTGTAATCCTATCAAATTCCTGCAGGCTCTTTACAAAAATTGAAAAGCCGATCCTAAAATTTATGTGGAATGGAAAGGGACTCGGTATAGATTAAATAATCTTGCAAAAGAACAAAATTAAATTACATGAATCAGTCAGGGTTCTGCAATGTAACAGAACCAACAGGATACATGTATGTGTATGTATATATATGTGTGTGTGTATATATATACTTTACACATGTGTAGTGTATGTGTGTATGATTTATTTTAAGGAATTGGATCATGCATTTGTGGGACTAGCAAGTCCAAACTTTGTAGGGGAGGCTGGCAGACTGTAAACTCAGACAAAAGTTGATGTGGTATTAACTCTTGGAATAGGTTTTCTTCTTCTCTGGAAAACCTCAGTGATTTGCTCTTAAGGCCTTCAACTGGCTGGATAAAGCTTATCCACATTATTGAGGATAACCTTCAATAGTAACTACCTGATTGTGATCAGTGAACTGACTGTAGATGCCAAGCACCTTGTCCTGGCTTGAATTTGTGGACCCCAGAAAAGCCATGTCCTTTCATCCTCATTCAATATTGCTGGGTGGGAGTTTTTGAGTTTTCCAATTGTGGGCGGTAACTTGATGAGATGGTTTCCATGGAGGTGTGTTCTCACCCATTCAAGGTGGGGTTACTTACTGGAGCCCTTTAAGAGGGAACCATTTTGGAAAATGCTACAGAGCCTGCACAGCCAGAGACCTCTGGAGGTGAAGAAGGAATCCCTCCTCCTGGGGGAGCTTCATGAAACCAGAAGCCTGGAGAGAAAGTTAGCAGATGCCGCCATGTTCGCCATGTGCCTTTCCAGTTGAAAGAGAAACCCTGAATGTCATCAGCCTTCTTGAAACCAAGGTATCTTTCCCTGGATGCCTTAGATTGGACATTTCTATAGACTTGCTTTAGTTGGGACATTTTCACTGACTTAGAACTGTGGACTTGCAACTGAATAAATTCCCCCTTTTAAAAGCCATTCTATTTCTGGTATATTGCATTCTGGCAGCTAGCAAATTAGAATACACATTTACAAAATATCTTACCAAGGACAATTAGGCTTGCACTTGACCAAACAACTGGCCATCAAAGCATAGCCAGTAATTCATTTATGGTCAGTTGATTTGTGACAAAGGTACCAAGGCAAGTCAATGGGAAAGAATAGTCTTTCCAACACATGGTGCTGGCACAATTGGATACACATATACAAGATGAATTTGGACCCTTACCTTATGTCATATGCAACAGTTAAGTGAGTGGATAATAAACATAAATGTAAGAACTGAAACTATTAAGCTTTAAGAAGAAACATGGGAGAAAGTCTTGGGGAACTTCAGTTAGACCAAACCACTTGGTGCTATATGTCTTTTTGTTTCCTACATGCAGGTCGCTGGCTGGGTACTGACTGCATATTGGGAGAGTCACACAAATAAATGCACTGAAACCAGAAATGTTTATAATTTTCAATACAACTACTCAGTAATCCTTTATATATCTCCAATTTGCTCCATCTCCTGTTTCCACAGAAGCTAATGTTTACCCATCTTCACTCCTAACACCCTCAGTGAGTGGCTTTATTTCTCTCACATTGGGACCTTTCAGTGTCCTGCCATTCACTCGTCTTGTCCTTCTGTATGCCCGCTACCATGTTTTAGCATCTAATCTTCTTCATCATCCGTTTGCCTTTTGTTCTTTCCCATATTAAAAACAAGGCTGATGGCTTGCTCCAGTGTTTCCTCTCTCACCATATAACTTTCCTTTTCTTCACAGCTTCTGGAAGAAGTAACCCCCTTCTCACTTTTCCAAGTATCCACTTGTTCTAGTTTGCTAGTTGCTGGAATGCAATATACCAAAAAATGGAATGGCTTTAAAAAGGGGAATTTATTAAGTTGCTAGTTCACAGTTCTAAGGCCAAGAAAATGTTCCAGTTAAAACAAGCCTATAGAAATGTCCAGTCTAAGGCATCCGGAGAAAGATACCTTGATTCAAGAAGTCTGATGAAGTTCCAGGTTTCTTTCCCAAGTGGAAAGGCACATGGTGAACAAGGTCAGGGTTTCTCTCTCATCTGGAAATGCACATGGTGAACTTGGAGTTGTCTGCTAGCTTCTTCTCCAGGCATCTTGCCTCATGAAGTTCCTTCAGGGGCATTCTCTTCATCTCCAAACATCGATAGGTGTCTTGCCCCATGAAGCTCTCCCAGGGGCATTCTCCTCACCTCCAAAGGTCTCTGGCTTCATGGCTCTCATCATTCTGTCATCCTTCTCTGCTCTCTCAGAACCTCCAGAGTTTGCTGGCTGGTGGCCTCTGTGGTTCTCTTGGCCTCGTGGCTCTGCTCAGGTCTGCTGTAGCTGTCTCATCTTTCTCAAAAGGGCATTCTCTCCAAAAATGTAACCTCTTTTATAGGATTCCAGTAAAGTAATCAAGACCCACCTGGAATGGGTGGAGATAGCTCCACCTAATCAAGTTTAATACCTACTCTTGATTGAGTCATATCTCCATGGAGATAATCTAATCAAAGTTTCCAACATACGGTACTGAATAAAGATTAGAAGAAATGGTTGTCTTGACAAAACAAGATTAGGATTAAAACATGGCTTTTTTTAGGGTACATAGACCCTTTCAAACTAGCACACCACTCCCCATTCTCTCAGATCCTTGGACCGAGATGCCTAGTTGCCTCCTTTTATTCTATGGTAACAGAGCACGGAGCTCAGAAAAAGCAGTAAGTTTCTTTCTTTCCCTTGTAGCTATCATACTGTGGCCCAGGAGATATCAGTGAAAATGCTGTGTGGCCACTTTTGAGGAAATTTTTTTAAAGGAGGGGTGTGTCCTCTTTCTTCTTGCTGTCTGAAATGTGGCCTTTTACCTATTTATCCCAGGTGAATTTAGGACTACAGCCCCTATATTTTCATTGCACTTTGTATATACTTTTATTATAGCTATCAGATTGAATTATAATTGTTTGTTATTACCTCTGACTTCTCATTGGTCTCTAATTGTTCCTTTGTTATTCATATTCCTACAGATAGTATTCTACACATAGTAGGCATTCAGTGTACATTTTTTTTTTTTTTTTTAGAAAGAGGGAGGAAGGGAAGGAAAGACAGAGAGAAGGAAGGAAGGAAGGAAGAAAGGGAAACATCTTTAAACATTTTCTTGTTTTATTGTATTTTGTTTGTTTGTTTGTTTTTTACATGGGCTGGGGCCGGGAATCGAACCGAGGTCCTCCGGCATGGCAGGCAAGCACTTTGCCCGCTGAGCCACCGCGGCCCGCCCTCAGTGTACATTTTTTGAATGAATAAACAAATATATGAATGAATGTATTATTTCTATGGAAAGTCTTAATCCTCATATGCTTTGGGTTCTTTTTTATCTAAATTTAAAAAATTCTAAATTACTACATAAGTGTGTGGAGCACATATTGGTTACAAAGTCCTATGCTAAAAGTCATGCTGGATAAGAGAAGACTCAGACCCCCAAACTACTGCAGTCCAATAGCTAAATGAATCCATGTGCCAAGCAAGTATAATACAAAGTTGAAGGTGAGGCATGCCATAAGAGAGAAAGACTCACAGAGAAAGACTGTGAGTTGAGTGGAAGAAGAGAGGTCTTTTGTATTAAAAATCAGGGAATATTCTAATGAGGGTCTGGCATTAAACAGGACTTTGAGATGAGTGTGAATTGAGAATGTGGAGTTGGAAAGCTTTTTCCAACTTTTTCATCCAAAAGGTGAAAATTGAAAGAACATCGGATTGTGGGATGCGTGTGGTACCATTACATGGAAAATGGGACATATAGAAGAAAAGTCGTGGAAATAAACACTGAAAGGTTATATTGGGATCTGCTTATGGAGAAATCTGGGCTTACCCCTAGCGATGTGGCTTTGAATGCAAAGATGTCTCAGACCTTGAGATCTTTCACATAAATAACGATCCATTTAAGTTGTAATTCTTTCTCTTTCATTTTGGTTGACCTAATCATGATTTTAAAATGTCAACCTTCTGCACAGGAAGGTGGAGTGCTTAATTTTCTTAGTGGTGTCAAGTCTCATTTTTTCTGATTCATCAGAGGTTACTTGATGTTAACAAAACGTCAGGCCCTCAGACTACTCACAGCTGATTCCAATTGATGTTTTTTAAGGATGAGTGATAACTGGAACTACATTAATAGCTAAAGCGGAGCTGAGATGGGAGACTTGAAGATACTTTTCCAAAGCACCAAGGTGAGGTGTTATTGTTCATGTTCACACTGAGATTCTTATGTGTGGATAATAAGAATTTATCTTATTCAAGATATTGGCAAGTAGCATGGCTTTATAGTCAGGTGGACGTGGGTCCACGCCCAGCTCTGCATCCCCGACTGGTGATGGGAATCTTGCAGCAAGTTATTTCACATCTTTGACCTTCATCTTCCGCCTCTGTGAGATAGTGGCCTATCATTTTTAGTTCATGGTGGGGTGCATTGCACTGCTTTTCAAACTACCTGTGGAAAGGGACCAGTTTTTAAAAAATTACTAATCTGTTATAAATGGCTACTTCCATAAAATACAGTAAAATGAATTACTAAAAAATAAAATGAAAAAGACATAGAAATAAAAGCTCCATTTTCTTTTTGTCATTGGATTCCACAGATATGAGTCTGCTTGTGGGTCTAGAAATAAAAGTGAGTAGGTGTGAGACCTGAGGAGGGGCAGCAGTCCCTGGTAAGTCCACTGCTTCAAGGAAAACCATTACAAATTCTTCAGAAAAGGAGAGACAGAACTTCTCAGACAGAGGGGAAGGTTAGGCTACTTCTACTGGTAAAGAAGTCTCAACATATTTGGGGGTCAAAGTTCCCAGGTTTGTTAAAAACTGCTCACACGGTCCCATGTCAATTTTCAGGGCCTTTTTTTTTTCCTCAGTCAATGCCCTGACTTAATGTAAAAGACCTGTGAGATTGGGAATATAATTTCTGTTGTAGTTTAGACACCCTCAGGATCAGATTTTTGGTCTGTCTTTCAAAAACACTGGCCTTGCAGTTTTAGGCTGTCATTAATTCAGTAGTTCCTTTCAGGCAGTTATTCAACATTATATCCTTTTCACAGACCATGAGCTGGGTATTTAAAGCTCTGAGCTCATTATTTTCTTTTGGTAAATTCTTTAGCACACTTAGAAGCAAACAACCAACCACATTATACTCCTCCCTATTTTCCCTAAAATGATCTATGAAAGTAAATGCTTGACTGTGTGAAGTCTAGGCATTTGATTAAAGATGTCTATAGGTGATAATTTAGGTAACTCTTGTCAGGACATCCCATTAATCACAAGTACTATTACCATTAAACCTTACCGGATCAGAGGGCCAATTACAGCATTTCTGAACCAATTCATAGAATCCAAATTTTTCAACAGTGAAGTTTGATCACAGAAACTGAATCACTAGAAGTTTTGTATATTATACTTGATATAATATATAAAACTTCCTTCAATTTGTGGAGTTAATTAATGCCTGTATAGTCTGTATGAAGCATTGCCTCTGGGTAGGGAGCGTGAAGTCAATGGAGCACAGCGGGGAAAGCAAAGACAAACTGAAACCCGTGAATATGAGCTGACACCCATGAGGACAGATTGGAACCTGTGTTCATTTCTCACCATCTTCGATCCTCCAGGATTTCTCGCAGGGACAGCTAGAGCTCCTTGTCACGAAGATAAACATATATTTGGCCCCAGGGTTATAGATGATGACAAAGGATCTGGTGGGAGGTGAAATGGCATGGGCCCACCACTACCCCACATTAACAAAGGGAGCCAGCAGATTGTGGCAAGGCCCATGAGCCACAACAGCACCTGGTGATGCTGTTTTACATTTTTGGTCTTCCTCTGTTTCATTTTCTACTTTCTGAGTCTGCAAGTTCCTCAACGCCCTAGGTAGAATAGCTAGCAGAAAACTGAAGGTCTCCAAAGGGAAACCAAGGGACCAAATGAGAGATCTAAAAGGTATCATTAGCCTCCACTACATACAGATTCTCGGGCAATCCTTTACATAGCATATGAAATCTACCTGCTATATAAGTAGTTAATTAATCTGACTTTAACGTAAAAAGAAGTACAATCTATATCGGGGTCTGAAAAGGGCAGGATAGTAAATATCTTCATTTCTACTTTCCAAATCTCATGCAAAATGTCTCATGTGGCCCATACTCTGAACTCTGTGGATATAGGAAATGCAGTTTTATCTTATCTAAGTTGACACATTACAAATTCATGACAAAGAGCTAAGGAGAAGCCAGAACATATAGGATCTTAGGCCATGAAAGAAAAGAATAATGGAAAGTCATCGATGGGGTAACATGATCTTATGGATGTTTTTAAAACAGAAATCTGGTGGAGAATGGGGTATGGCAGAACAGGATAAAAGGAACCATCTAGGAGTGTATTATGTGAGAAAATGATGGCCTTGTCTAGGGGGATGGCAGTGAAGATGGAGATACATGTATACAATAGGATGTGAGAAGATTGGGTGAGTGAGGAGTTACCAGTGAATCCCAGGCATTCAGTAGGTGAATGATAGTACTACTAACTTGTTAGGAAAGACTAGGGGAGAGAAAGTTTTGGAACGTTGTGCTTTGCATGAATATATTCAGCTGTAAATATAGATAATCCAACAAACCATGGCTTAAATAAATTCAGGATTTTATTGGTTTCATACAACTGTAAGTCCTGGGGTGGTTCGAACAGTAATAATAGAGTGGTTCAATAATGCCACATAAAGGCTCAGGCTCTTTCTTTCTTTCTCCATCCTAAGTATGTCGTCTTTCATTCTCAGAACTATTGCCTCATTCTTGCAAGTTGGCTGTCACATATCTTTCGATATTTTGAACATGAAAAGATGAAAAAGGACAAAGGCCAAACTGACACACCATCAAGATCATCTTTTTAAAAATGATTTCTTCAGAGCTCCACCAAGTAACTAATGTTTAATGTCTTAGCACATAATGGTATCATCTGACAACTGTAATTAGAAGGTTGCCAGGGAATAGGAAATATCTGCATTTATCTATATGTTGGATATATACATGAGTTGGCTGTTAGCCAAGTGGAAGTATGAAGTAGCCAATTGGACAAATCAGTTTATATCTGGGAAGGGAGGCATGGTAGTTTGTACCTGAATGAACCCCAGAAAATCATGTTCTTAAAGCTAATCCATTCCTGTGGGTATAGACCTAATGTGAGTAAGACCTTTTGATCAGGTTATTTCAGTTGTGACATGTCCCAGGTGGGATTTAATCCTCCTACTGGAGTCCTTTATAAATGGAATGAAACAGAGAAAGACCAGGAAGTTGAGAGAGAAAACCACTGAAACAGAAAGAAAGCCACTGAAGCCAGAAGCTGGAAGCAACAAAACCTGAAAGAGAAGAGAGACCAGCAGGTACTGTCATGTGCCTTGACAACTGACAGAGGAGTCCAAGATCACTGGCAGCCTGGATTCCTCTGTCAGATGTCAAGGCACATGACAGCATCAGGAAGAAGGTATGTCTTGATGAAGCCTTTATTTAGACATTTTCATGTTCTCGGAACTATAAGCTTGTCAATGAATAAATTTCCATTGTTAAAAGTCAACACATTTCTGGTATATTGCATTTCAACAGTCAAGCAGATTAGAACAGGAGGGACATATTTTTGCCCTACCTGGCTCATCTGGACAAATTAAGATGTAGAATGATAAATTCTGATGAGCATGCTTTTATCTAGCCCTGAAAAGCAGGTATGTGTATGTCTGTATTTAAGAAGAGAATGGGGTCTTAAACCTGGTTGGTAATTAATGACAGCTAAGTCTGCAAACTGGTTCAATGTAGAGAATAAGAATGGGTTATGGAACTGGGCAGGACTGCACAAGCAGAGTCAGCATTTTGTTATAAAACTTGTAAGAGCCATCACCTCTATTCTGTACCCTGCATTTCCTATCCCTGCAATCCTCTTAGCTTCACCTGTAAGACGTATGACATCTTGGGCTGCTGTGAGTCATAAAAAGAATTATACTTACCGTGCAGAGCAGAGGTCTGCAAACTATGGCTCTCAGGTCAAATTTGTCCTGATTTTGTAAATAAAGTGTAATCAGAACACATGCTTATATATTATCCATGGCTGTTTTTGTGCCAAAACAGCAGAGTTAAGTGGTTACATCAAAGACTATTTGGACCACAGAGCCTAAGATATTTACTACCCTGCCCTTTTCAGACCCCTGATATAGACTGTACTTCTTTTTATGTTAAAGTCAGATTAATTAACTAATTATATAGCAGGTAGATTTCATATGCTATTTAAAGGATTGCCCAAGAATCTGTATGCAGTGGAGGCTAATATGCCTTTTGGATCTCTCATTTGGTCCCTTGGTTTCCCTTTGGAGAACTTCAGTTTTCTGCTAGCTATTCTACCTGGGGTGTTGAGGAACTTGCAGAATCAAAAGACTATAATAGTGATACACAGAGTGGACACTTGTTGCTTCCAGCGATGCTAGATACCACGGAGGAGGAGGGCTTCAACTCCCTGTCCTGTCATCCCAGGGCACATTCAGGCCTAATGATCGATCTCCTTGTGTAACTCTGCTCAGTCACTGGGTGCTTATGAGAAGCTTCCAGGAAATTCTGTCAAAAATACTTGGTTAAAGCCAAGGTTCTGGCGGGACCTCCTGGCTCCACGTAGGAGTTTCCAAATCAAAGATGGTAGTAAACATAAGTCTGTTGCTAGTAATGACTGTGCAGTAACTCATGTCTGGTCACTGTCCTGTCATTCTCTATGCTTGCAGAATGCTGGACAGAGGAAATGAGCAAACATTAGTGTGGTTTAATTTTAGAAAGAAGCTCAATGGTCAGGGTGGCATGCTGTAATTGTTTATCAAAGTAGGCTGTAAAGTGTCCTTTCTAAAGACCAAAGAGTGTGAAGTAAATGTCTTTACTGTATTAAACCACATTACCCCGTTTGGTAAGATATTACAATATAGTGGGGAGACAGTATAGTTTTACAATGAAATAATTTGGAAAACATTAACTTGAACGAGTTAAATCTGTTTACTGCTGAACTTCTAAGAGCCTTTAATGTTCACTGTAAATCATTAATAGGAGGACATGTTATACAGTGTTTTTCAAACTTGTTTGATCATGCAACCCTTCTGACTCAAAGAATTTTTACTAGACAAGTGTTTTATAGAACATTCTTTGGTAAACTCTGATTTAAACAATCACCTGCCTGATTGGCAGATTGTGGACTAGATGAATTTTTCCAGGTTTTTTCTTTGAATTATGTAATTCTAAGGGAAAATTCTTCAATCTAGGACATGACTAGGCATTCACTAATCTAGTACTTATCACAGGTAGGAGCTAAATTAATTCAGGATGAAATATAAGTGAACTACATGGGTGAGAAAGCAACTGTCATGTAGTGAGAATAACATTTGACTTGGAGTCAGAAGAGTTAGTAGGTATGATATTTCTCCCACTAACTAGCTCTGTTGTTTTAAGGAAATTGCCTAAATTCCTTGAGTCTCAGGATCCTGATATACAAATATGGATAATACTATTACTTATCTCAAGATGTGTTGTGATGATTTGACTAAGATGTGTGTGTTTGTGTGTGCTGGTATGCATGGACATGTGGCTGTTAACTTTAACACGTGCTGTTGCTGTAGGAAACACATTTTGTTTGTGTTTTTTTTAACATGGGCAGGCACTGGGAATCGAACCCGGGTCCTCGGGCACGGCAGGCAAGCGTTCTTGCCTGCTGAGCCACTGTGGCCCGCCCTTGGGTTTTCAAAAGAGTTGTGAAAATAAAAGAGATGTGAAAATTTTATTTAGGCTGATTTTACTGTAACATTGTTTTTATTTTTATAAAATAATTTTATAAAACAGTCCATCAAGATATTGTATGGAAAGTACACACTAAGGTAATACATATATACACTTCATAAAAATAGAATACATCTTGGCAATTGCTTCCAGCGTTTGTTTATCACCATGTACAGTGTATTGACATTTAACATGTATGCTAATTTGAACACACAAGGTTTTTAAGAAAGACAAAGTGATCCACTTTATCGATATTTAAAAAATTATTTTCAACTGAATGGAAAATTTATAAACATGCTGGAATATAAACATTTTGGAGTTAACTGAAGGAAAGATTATCTCAAAATCTTAAGAGGAAAGATCCATGCTAGGAAAAATCATATTAGGGCAAAGTAATATATATTTTTCTATTATCATAAGTGGTTCAGCTGATTTCACAAAATCACTGAAAATAATACCGGTATTTTGCACATTCAATCAAGGTAAGTACCATCTGAGATTGAATAAACCTTCTAGTGGCTGTGCTATTTTTCTAAAATGAGTGGTGTTTCATTTTATTCATAAAATAAAAACAATCTATATAAGGCCTACCACAAGGTATCAATACCTAAAAAAAAAAAAAAAAGCATCTTTATAAGTTATTTCAAAAGTTTAATCAGGGTGGGCCATGTGGCTCAGGCAGAGTTCTCGCATGCCATGCCAGACACCGGGTTTGCTTCCTGGTGCCTACCCGTGCAAAAAAAAAAAAAAAGTTTAATCAAAGAACATGCAAGTTTTATTACTTAAAAAATAGTCAAATGCTCAAAAGTCCACTTGTTTTTCTCACTTCTGGTTATTTTGGCTTTGTTTTTTTTTTTTTCAGGGAAAATGATCCTAGCTACTACGCTACTATAAAACATCACTAATGTGCCCTGTTAAATGTTCAGGACAATTTTGGGGAAGTAACTGCTCCAGTGTAATAAATAAAGAAAACAATAAGGGACTTTTCTAGACCTTATTAAAAGACATAACCACAGTGGGATAAATGAAAATGCCTTGGAAGTACCAAGGAAGGCACATATAGCAGAGCACAGCACCATTTTCAAGCTGCCAAGATTGCAACAGTTCAGGAGACAGTAATATGAAAGGGGATTGGATTCCCATGATTAATGCAGTTTAAATACATGGATTAGGCTTTGGAGAGCTTCTTAGTATGGATAGGCAGACACAGCTATATAAACTATGAATGTGGTCTGATATTCAATGGTCCCATTGGCACTGTAGGATAAGGCTCGAACCTTCATGCGGTAGGTATCTGCTTCTCTTAGCGGTCGTGTTGTATATACCACTCCCTTCAGGTTTTCATCCCTTAAGGCAAAAGGGACTATTTGTTCCCCATCTACCATGAGGAAGGTTGTCCTGGGATGCATCACTCCATCCTGCGTGTATGCAACCAGACGGATTAAATCTTGATTGGCAGATATTCCAAATGGGAGGGAGACAAATCTGTACTCTAGGGCATATGGGCTCAAGGCACATTCCAAGTCATTGGGTGGACAATTCTTGAGGCAGAACCTAAGGATAATAAGCACATGAAATACACACAGTTGTATCGCTTGGAAGGAGAAGACATGATGCAGGTGATCACGATCCATGACAACTTTTAAGCATTAAATGCAGGAGACAGTCTGACTGCAAGAGCAATAAGGCTCCCCCCAAGTCCTAAGTCACTAATTCAGACCAGATGCCAGATGACTATGAGAGTGTGCTGGTCTTGAATCAAATATCTATTGCTCAGCTCCATTAAAATCAGAAGTATTTGAACCATTGAAGTAAACATGAATATCACAAAGAATGTCTTTAAAATAAAAAGTTAAATTTGAAAATGAAAGCATCTGCCCATATACTGGAAAGAAGGACTTCTTAAATAAAGGAATACAGCTTTAAAAAAAAAAAAACTTTAACAACCACCCTATGACTGTCTGAAAGCTGAAATAGGATATACTGATATATGATTTATTTTTCTAACAATTATAAAAGGTCAATTAGGATTCCTGAAAAAAGAAACCAACTTCCTTATGAATTTGTCCTCCACCTTAATTTTACTTTAAATATATCACATTTTCTTTTGCCAGAGCCCCCACTGGCTGTTTCTGAGTCATCATGATTTTTAAATTGTCTGTCAGAAATCACTGGTAGTAAAAAGGAAAGGAAAGTAATGTACAAAGGACGATTTTCTAAAGATAGGGATTCTTTAGTCAAAGTATTTTTAGAAGTTTCACTGGTTTACATTTCTTTACTCCCTCCTTCCCCTTTCTTTACCCCTGGAACCAATCACAGTAAAATTTCTGGTGGGTCCTGGGTAGCCCACACTTGACCCTATTCCAGTGGCACTCTCAGAAGTGCCAGCAGGTACTACCAAAAGGAAAACAAAGTGTGGGCTCCAGCATACATTTGGTTTTAGAACCATCTTATTAGCAGGGCTATCCAAAATGAGCATTATCACTTGTTTTCAACCCCCTGGTGATTTGATAACTGACCAAAGTTCAACCTTTCTGTAGGGGTGAGAGGAAACAGAGAAGGAATTTATTCAGAACCAGAGAAGACAGTGTTTCAGACAGCAGGAAATGTGAGCAAGATGACATAAGAATGGGCAGACTATTGACTCATTCTTCCAGATCTCCATTTTCTCATGGAGTTGTGAGTCATGCCAATAACAGAAAAGGTGCTTCTTGAAGCACTGAGAGCCCATAAAACCCAAGGCAACATGGAAGGAAACTGTAACTTTTCAAAGAAAGGCAGAGTCTATTACGCGATAAAACTAGCACTGAGGCAGAATTCTAGGTGTTGCACGGGGCATCACGTGCTGGAGGGGCTGCCCCAGGAAACACTGACAGCCAAAAGTGAAGCTTGAGCTGTAGAGCTGCTGTTGGATGAGCTCAATTCTTGCCCTTTCTTTGAAGAAGGAACACGCTGGAAGCCCATTCCCTACTGGGTTATTAACTTTCTTTTAGTTAAATATGGCTACAGACAAGTTTTTTTGGTCAAAGAGAAAAAGGAAGAAAGATTTTCAAAAGCACGTCTGTGGTGAGAAGGCGAGACATACCCTGTAACAGGATCCCGTTGGTAGTTGGGTGGACAGGGGGTATCAATGCACTGGTAGCTTCCTCTCATGTTGAAGCACATGCGATTTGGCCCGCATCGTACACTCTGCTCCAGGCACTCATCCACATCTAGTAACACAGAGGGAATATGCAGCATCAGTAACATAGGCCAGAAAAGGCCATCAGAGCAGAAATTGTAGACACTGGACTGCAGTGTACAGGGTCAGATTTCACTTCCCACAAATGAACTAGGTGGTCATATACAAGCTTCTTCTACCACAGAAGGGGTATCATGATACCTGGTGTGCCTAATTCCCAGATTGCTTTGAGGCTACATTTCTTTAACATGTGAAAAGACATCAAACAATAAGAGCTATAAAAATAGAGGATAAGTTATTAGAGTTCCCTGGTGTCTTTCATATTTGGAAAATACGGTGCATTTGAGATTTGTAAAGAAAACAGTATTTTAAATGCACTAAACACTAGATGCAAATTTAAAGGATATTTTGTGAATCTTTTTGTAAAGAGAGGAATCTCTTTAAAATGTGAGCATAATCCTTCCCTAATTTGTATAATTAATGCAAATTGTTGACTGGGAAGGGGTGTTCAGAATTTATTGAATAGGGTGGTACAAATTAAGTTATAAAGTCAGGGGAGGCTGTATGGGTCAGTCAGATCTTGTGGAGAGAGACAGAAAAAAAAAATAAAACAGGATCAAATGAATGAGCCAAGAACTGTAATTCAAGTTTGGTCAAATGGAGCAGGGAATCCACATGAATCTCAACAGTGCAGGGTCCATCCTCAGTTGCCATGGTGATGGGATGCTCTCCTTAGGGTAACAGAAACATAACTAGGAAAATATGCAAATTAAATAGTGTCTAGTCTTGTTTGCTACAGAAAGTTGTTAAATAAGTACAGAGCTACTTAAATTACTAAAATTAAGAAACATCAAGATGGAGCGAAAGGAAATTTTTTTGAGCTTTCTTAAAATGAGTGTTTCTGAGCTGTGATTCTTAACTTGAGGTCATTATTTGAACTTCAGAGGATCTGTGAGATTAGATCTTTGAAATTACATAGAAATGTTTTAATGCATATGTGTTTGTGCTGTGTGTGTGTGTGGAAGAGAGAGAGAGAGATGAATAATCTGGAGAAGGGGTCTAGAGAGTTCTACAAAAAATTTAAGGGACTCTGAAATCTCAAAGTGAAAAACATTTTAGAGAAATGTTTCTCAAACAGTGTATACACATGAGGGCAGGCAAAGCCTCAAATTAGGTGCTCCTTCCTAAATCTAATCTGCCTGAGAACTTCCTGTGTTCTGGGGTTCTTCTTTCCTTTCTCCCCTCTTAAAACTGTCTTCTGCTTTACAAGAAAGGTCCCCATTCATCCCTAGTCTCTTTATAATACCCAAAGTATAAAAAGCTTCAGCATGCAAACTAAGCTTAGAAATATTGGTAAGAAATAGTTGACAGCAGCAGGCCTTATTATTTCACCAAGGCTACAAGCCTATGACCTTAGCTCGCTATTTTAAATCAGATTTCAAAAGTAAGCTGGTTGTCACGGGAACACTTGTTAATATTTCGTTTGAACAGAAAAATGACCTTAGACCTTTTCTAAAGATAAATCTGGTTGGTTTGTCAATGTATGCAGATTAAGTTACATAGTGGTCATCTACGATAAACTGAGGGAGTTAAACGTTCTGCTTCAAAGTTTTGATGAAAACATATTTAAATCATATATTCATTAAATAACATGCCAGAAACCACATCCTTTGCAACTATTTAAACTTATGGTACAAAATTCTAGAGACCAATTTTCTAAAATTCTAAAGTATGAGGAAAGTACAAGGTTTTCCATATTCTTTAAGGGTATGTGCACAACAAAATGGAGGACCACTTATTTTAAAGGAATTCCATGTAGGCACTTGTAACATTACTTATCTAGCATCTGAATAAACACAGATCCTGATGTTAGGGAACAATTACAAGTAAGTGGACTCAAATCCATTTTCTGGAGATGTGGGCCCTAAAGGCCAAATGCATATCTACCATGAAATTGCCTCCAAGACCCAATGGTATATGTAAATATTATGTCAGTTCTCAGTAGTATGTGGCATAAAGGGTATTTAGGCTGGATTTAGGTTAAAGTTGGAAAGTTCTTTTGTGAACCCTCAAATGACTTGGGATTTTCTATATAAAAGGAGAAAGGAGAGAAGAAATTCCAAGATAAAATATAGTAATCATGGACAATAACTATTAAATTTATTTCTGAATTATTTGCCATTTGCATTTTTGGCTTAAAAATGAACATTTAGATTTGGTTTCAAATATAGTCTGTTTTCTAAGTCAACAACAGAAAATGTAATTATTTACTTTAACCTTAATATTCAGCATTAGTTGTCTCAGCTCCTGTATCTCATTTGAACTATTGGTTTGTTCCTTTGACTGGGCCATATCTTCAATTTTCCGAGCGTCATCCATTATTTTCTGCTGGTGTCTGGGCATTTGATCAGATTTCCCTGGTGTGGGACCCAGCTGGTTGAAAGATTTTTCTGTGAAATCTCTGGGCTCTGTTTTTCTTTTCCTGCCCAGTAGGTGGCGCTCGTGGCGCTCGTCTGTCTGCACGGCAGTCGGCCCGGGAAACCGCGCGTGGAGGTGGGGGTCGCTGGCCGCCGCGGCTTGGGAGAGTGCCAGTCCTAATTGCCCAGCTGGCCCGAAACGCCAAGCGTGACGGGAGGGCCCCGCTATCCAACGTTCCCAGTCAGACTGGGGAGCCACGTGAGTGGAGGGGACCCCAGTCGCCAGCCGCCCCGGCCGGAAAATGCGCGCCCCTTGGGTATCTCACCGCAGCAGATTCTCCCTGCCCGTTCAGCTGTTCCAGACGCTGTCTTTTTGGTCTCTGTCGTGACTCCGGGAGCTGTTTCGTATTGTTTCTGTTTCTTTAGTTGCTTTTCTGGAGGAGGAACTAAGACCCGCGTGTCTTACTAAGCCGCCATCTTCTCCGGAAGTCCACTTACTTGACTTTTTAGTTACTTTTATGTGCTGACAAAGATAGGTGCTTTCTGTTATTACTCTTATATTAGGACTAATTTTGATTCAGAAATGGAACATACTGTAAAAGAAGTTTTTATCTCATTTAAGGCTTGCCTATTGTCTCTGTGAACCAATTTCTAATTATGATTTTATCTGTCAGAAGTGCTTCATCTCCTTGACAAAATGAATTTGTCTCAGAATGAAGTGAAAAGTCCTCTAGGAAAACGTAAAAGAAAATCAATTAGCCTTATCTTCCTTTCTCTTATAAAACACATTCCCTATGCAGCCATCTGCCAAATTTCATTTTAGCTCTAATTTATATAGTGAACTCAAGGAGAAACTTGGAGGCAGTAGGCTGCCTTGGCTCAGGAAAATGGCAGCATGGAACCAGAATTGAGGTGCACATTCATATGCATATAAAGAGCTGCGAACTTATCATGAATTTTCATTGACTGAATATGGATCTATAAGGAAATACAAAATTTAATATACACAGTATTTGTTCTTGGATCCATAAAAATGTACAATCCCCAGAGAAAAGCTTTCATATGTATTTAGGTTGCTGGGCAGGTGGTCTGCCTTTATCTTAGATGTGTTACTATCTCCTCAGAAATAAACACAATACAGGCATTCATTCCTCACTCTACTCATTGGCTTTACAAAAAGAAGCTAGAAAAAAATGGAGAAATCATACTGTCTTTTGTTAATTATACGAGTCTGGTTTTTATCAAATATTATAAAAACATTCTTGTGATAGAAATGGAAGTATAGACATTTTATAACATTAATATTTTTACTACATGAAAAGAATCCCAAGCAGAGCTGACAAACTTTTATATTAATAGCTTTGGAACATGTGATGCATCTAACTGAATGCTTCTGGGTGCTTTGTATTTTTTTTCAGAGCTTAAGATAAACATACTTAAAACATGTGTTTTATAGAAATTATAGAATAATTCAAACCCGTGATGAAAATTTTAGATTACTTTTTAAAAACATGAATGGATTAGAACACTCATTTCAAATGCACTGCCAATACAGTGTCTCTAAATTTCTGGAATTAGACCAGTGGTGCTTAAAATTAGCCTAAGGATCTTTTCGTTTTTACTCTCAGCTTCTTGGGCAAATCGTGATTGGTATTGTTTTTTCAATTTTGCAGTCCAGTGACTGCCACTTTAATCACTGTCCTTGTTCAATGTTAAATTCATTTTAATTCCCTTATTGCTGATAACATTTGTAATGCTAATGTATAAAGCTTTAAAAAGTCATATATGATTGAAAAACAGTCTTATGTTCTTCATAAATGTCTCAAACAATTTCTAGAGCTATAAAAATACTCAAAGTTTTCTTTAGAGTAAGGAATTCTTTAAAGGGCATAATTGTTTTGTCTCATGTCTTTTTAAAACCACAAAATGTGTAACCCATTTAAATTGGAGACGTTTCCAATGACACCTGTTTCTGATTTGTTCATTATTTTCCACTCTCTGAAGCACAACCTAAGGCTGAAAAACGTTTTGAACTGAATGACTGACAAGGGCAATTAAAAACCAAAAGGGTATAATTTAGGAAAGAAGAAAAACTCCCTAATGAGAATACAACTTAAAGGTTTTAAAATCTGACGAAGAAGTTTTACAGTTCATTTGGTTATTCCAAATGCTTCGGTATCTACGCTGCTTCCTTCCTTGGTGCCTTTGCTCCTGTCGGGGGTGTAGTTTTATTCTTGGGAACTGCCAGCCTTTTAGTGGGATTCTTGAGAAGCTGGAGAAAATTATAAACCACAGATGGGTTACTGCTCTCACCCCACCCTGTAGCCACAGTACAGTGATTCTGAGGGCTCACAGCATCATCGGAAAGACAAAGGACAGATCCAGATATTATGAGACCTGGGCCCAGGTCCTGCCATTGTTTTTAATTGCTTTAGGACACTGAGGCTCATCTAACCACTGTGAGAATTGGTTTTATCTGTAGAATGAGTACAAGTTATTGCTTTTGACACGTCAGTATTGCTGATTAAAATTGAGAGAAAAGTTGCTTTAGAGAAACATAAGACCGTAATATAAATATGTTATTGCAGTGCTTCAAATCTCTATACAAGGTTTTGCATAGGATAGGTTCTTAATAAACATTTGGTGACTGATGGGTGGGAACAAAGGTTATTACTGAGTCACTTTCCTTCTCCAGCTCACACAACCTGATGGTATGGGTGTGGGCTCCTCATAACTCAGGTGACACCTTAGTCCATCCTGGTCTTGCCTCCAGGTATACATTTCCCATGTGATAAATCCTAGCAAGCTTTGTTTTGTAAATCCCACAGAGAGGAAAAATGCAGTCTACATTTGATTGTTACTGATAAAATACTCTCTTGAATATTTTATTCGCTATACTTCAGAAGAGGATATAGATTGTACATGACAAAAATTAATGCAATTAGGAAGTTTATTAAGACCTATAGAATATTCCTAGAGTTTTTTTTCCCACAAAGTTGAGGGACTTTCTCAGAAGATTTTCAAGGTTCATAAAAGTTCCTATTTCTTTTTTTTTTTTTTTTGCATGGGTAGGCACTGGGAATCAAACCCGGGTCTCCAGCATGGCAGGTGAAAACTCTGCCTGCTGAGCCACCATGGCCCGCCCTCTACTTCTTTTTAATCTGATAACACATTGCAATATAACAAAACCCACTGAAGTACATGGCTTCTTTCACAATTTTATGTAATGAGGGAATTAGTGAGGTTGATAATATTTTTTTAATTTCTACTATCACTATACTTTGTTCAAAAGTATCACCTTGCACTGTAATATTTACCTATTTACACATCTATCACCAGACTGTAAGATCTTAAAGGGAAGGGTCTGTACCTTACTCATCTGTGCAAACCTTTCAGATCCTACAATGTTAGTACACAGTCTGTGCTCAAGAATCCTATGTTGATTCAAAATACAAATGGATTATTAAATCAATTATTCATAGATGAGTCTAAGAAAAGTCTAACGAGAAGGACAAAATAGAAAATAATGGCTAACATTGATGCAAAATCGCTGAACACTTTACCCATTTCCCCTTATCTCTTAGACGAATTATAGAAAACTGTTGCGAGAGGTCTAGTCTCCTTAAATTAAAAAAAATATGAAATATGAATTGATTTAGGCATTCTTGCTCCTTCCAGTAAGATCATTCTAAAAATGTTTCTTTCCTTTGCTTAATTCCTTTCTCATTGCTTCACTTACTTTCAAAAGCAATTTAAAAGATAAGACCGTCCAATGGGAATGACAAAGCAGGAGCAGTAACTAGGAGAGTAATTATTCAAGAAGATAAATTATTTCATTTCTCACACTCTTCTATTTTGGTTTCAAGTCAAGTTGCCATAACAAACATCCTAACATATTCCCACCTTGGCATGTTTTTCCATTCAGCATGAGTTGATAGCCAGGTGGGCAGAGACACTGATAGCTTCCAAAGGTATTTTTACATTCGTGTTGGCAAGTGTCTCTATTTTCACATTCATCAATATCTGTTCAGAAAGAAAGCAGAGGGTATAATCTTGTAAAACAAAGGCAGAAACCATGACAGAGCCAACTCTAAACAAGTTGTTTGATATACAAGCAATAATCACCTTGGAGGTTTTACACACGTGTTTAAAAATGCTCAGAGCTGTTTTATACCAGAATCTGTTTTTAATTAAGTCCAATATAAATGTTACTATAAAATGTGAGCATCTTTTCTGTGTGGTAGTATATATAAGCTGAAGCCAAAAACTGGCCAATTTTTACATCAGTTAAATAAAGTAAGACTGAAATGACAGAGGAAATGGATTTCTACAAGCTCCTAACATACCACAGTACTAAACTCTTGACAGAATGATAGAATTAAATAAAAAGATAAAGTTTCTATTGAGATTAATTGGAAAAAAGGGATATTATCTTTATTTCATTTAAACTTTAGCCCTTTCTCTCTCATTCGCTTTCTTCCTACCCCACCCACATGCATAGTTTCCCCATACACATATAACAAATGGAAGTATATATTTCTTGTGGTAGGAATATCCATTCAAACTTTTCATGCAACTGTAAGTGCTAATAGCAACTATATAAGTTGGCATTCAGCATGAGTTGATAGCCAAGAAGGCAGGTATATTGAGAGTTTCCAAAGATATTTTTACACACAGGCTGACTTTCATTTCTACATTCATTGATGTCCATTCAGAAATCTTTGCTTTGCTATTACATAGTTGCTGTGTAACTTAGGCCAGCTACTTAACTACTTAAGACCTCATTTTATACACCTGCCAAAAGGAAATGTTAATACAATCTGCCTTATTTCACAGGTTGGTTGTGAGGTTCATGTACAGTAATATATGGGGATGAATTTGATAAACTATAAAGGCTTTTTAATCTGTTATTATTAAACAAAGTAAAAAAATACAATAAGAAGGACAATTGAGTATGGAGAGTAATTCAAACATGATTGATATCTAATTTTAGGATATGGGTTATGATTTTGGGGGCCTCAGATTTCTCTTCCTACATTTGCTTTGCTTTGACTAATATTGAAATTTGCTCACAGTCCTGGAGCACACACCAACCAGTGGGAGAATGAAGAGAAGAGCATGGCATGAAATAGGAGTGGGGATGAGGGTAGGGGGCCCTAGGGTGAAACTTAAGAGATCACAGTGAAAACTGGGAGACGATGAGGGGCAAAAGGATCTGCTCAGCCAGCATATTTTCAGATGCTCAAAACATAATTGCAATTATTCAAAATCTGTTAATGATAAACATTCATCAAGTATTAGTCCAATGTTTCATTTATCATCTAAGGTGTGATAGCTAACTAAGGCATTTATTCCATAATTAGTGAATTTTTATTTTTCCTTTTATAATCTTACTTAACATAAAATAACAGAAATGTAAATGACGTTAAACTCTTTAAATGATATTGAACTCCAGGTTCAATATTATACTCCAGGAGTATGAATTCTGAAGGGGGCTTCAGTGGGATTTCTTCAAAGGAAGCCCTGTTTTCATAAGTAAGGCAATGTTCATTCTTCCTGGATGCTTTGGAATCAATTCCTTAAAAAGCTAAGTTTTAGCCCAAGTCTAACAAGATTCCATATTGTTAATCTAAGTCCTTTGTAGATTGTCTACCCCAGATGGCTAGTTAAAATGCATTTGGTGTTTATGTAAGTTGCTCTTGTTACATAATTACGAAACTGTCAGCAATCTTTGTGTAAATTTCTTTGTTAGCTCCCGGTACTATAAAATACTCCTTATAATTTAAGAAATGTCTACGCCTATTAATTACTACAGGACAAAACTTAAAATTCAGTAATTGGTTAGTTATAAAAGTTTACTTCAGATTTTCTAAGATTGACTCTCACTCTATAACAGTAGCTGCCTGAAATAGTGGATGGTTGTCTAGGGAAGATAATTCTGATAAACATAAAAATCTAATACGAACACAAAGACACAGAAACATTTTAAGACTTTAATATTTGAAGACATTTTAAGACTTCACTATCACAAAACCGTATGCCATAGTGATGAAGAAAGAGAGAATTGGCAAACTTTCCTAAAACTACTTGGACCTTCAGATGATTTTGAAGAAACCAGCTAGATGGTGTATGGACTGGGGGTATAGTTTAGGTCATTTATCATGGCATAATTAAAGATTTTTTAGGTAGGAGAATAAAGATAGAACAGAAGAAAATAATGTCTAAAAGGAAGGCTGAGAATGGGATTGAAATAGGATATGAAAAGTCTCCAGTGGGAATGACTATTTGGAAGAAACTTTGAAAAACAAAATGTCAGATGTTAATTTTGTTATGAAAGCATTAATGAAAGGGTTTAACTAAGAGCCAGGTCAAAATTGTGGGCATGAAAAATTACAAAAACCCAGAATGGTTTGGGGCAGTTGAGAGTAGTGTTTGACATATCAGCAAGGGTGGTGAGTCCACAGATAGAGCAATTAAGTGGCATTTGACTATATGGGACAAAATGTAGCGGGTTGTAATGAGTACTCTAAGGTTTGAAGTTTAAGGATAGAAGAAACTGGTACTGTTCACAGTGAGAGAAGCTGATTGTAAGAGAGAGGGCTACATAGCCATCATAAGTTTTAGCTACAACAGAATGTCTAGACAGAAATATCCTAGAAAATATTTAAAAATTATGGATCTAAAAGAACAAAAGATAAAGGTTGAGTATCTAGAGCATTTGAGAGTCCTACTGAGTACAGGTCATATGAGGAGAGTAGAGAAAGAAATAACAAAAGCTGAAGTCAGGAAGAAAAGACATTTAAAATATGTAAAATAAATGTTTTAATGACAGTATAATTTGGAAAGAATAAGCAAAGCATAGAACACTTAAGAGAAATGTAAGAAAATTAGGTTGGCCTAGTGGTTTTTGAATTTAATCAATCCTTCCTTCCTTCCTAAATTCCTTCCTTCTTTCCTCTCTCTCTCTCTCCCTCTTTATTTCCTTCTTTCTCCATCTAATGAATATTAGGGCAATGAATGAACTATATGTTCCTTATGTCGTGCTTGTTAAATCCCCTTGGTGCGTTGCTCAATGACATGGCATCTGTGGATACTCACAGAAAATTGAGTTAAGTAAAGGACAGATGGTAATGGTTTGCAATCTAACTGAAAACAAAGTCTTGGTTCTTGACTCGGAAATTACACTTCACTTTTGCAAACAAATGAAACTATAGACTTGGTCTGTGAGTTTAGGTAAAGATATTGAAAAGACATATTCTAGAGTGATGGAAGCAACTTCATTTTATCCTGGCTTACATTATTTGTTAAGTAATATACAGAAATACAACATAAATAGAAAACAATGCTACTAAGAAATTCATGAGGACTACAGGGCAACAGTCAACAGATGTTGGCTGTCGTATAGAACAAGCCGTCAGCTGTGTAACTGAAATCTTCACAAACTCACTGCTTTGGTATCCATCATACATAGCCATAATCTGGTGGTATTATATTATGTGGCAACACATATATTCTCATTTTAAAAGCCATATTCCGGATGCCACTGAACTATATTTATATATGTAGCAATAAATTTAGTATTATTTTCAGAGATGACCCAAAAAAGAAACATCAATATAACACAACACATTAGCATGCAAACATGTAACTTGATCATTATTTGAATAAAATTTGTGATCGTTTTAGGTGCCAGAGAAACAGTTGAAATTTTAAGTCATCCCAGATTTGAGAACAGTTGCAGTTCACGGCACCCAAACGTTCACAGGTGCTGGAGATACACTCCATCTCTGGCCAGAAACGGAGCCCACAGAAAGGAAATGCAACATGGCCGACATTTACCTACACATGTGTCATGTCTTGCCTCAGAGCCTTCGGGGCAAATTTTCCTAATAGTCCTTCTAGTCCTGGAGAGAGATGTTCTGCTGTTTCTATACTCTGAGTAGGAGCTGTAGAGATGTGAGTATTGTCTGTAATGCTGCTGAGGTTGATAGTTGTTTCTCACAGGGGAGAATCGGGCAAGGTTATAGCTATTGTACTGAGTGCCATAAATCGGCAGCCTCTCCAATCCAGCGCAAGATTTCCCGTCCCCTAATAAATGTTGTCCTGGCGGACAGATACACTTGAAGCTGCCGGGAGTGTTGGAGCACTGATGTGCACAAGGTTTAGGCACTTGTTCACACTCATTAATGTCTGCTCATGTGGTGGCATGATATGTAAAAAAGAGAAAAAAGACACACACACACACACAAAACACAGGAAGAAAAAATCAGTCTGTGAAACAAACTGAGGACATTATGTTACCCTACAAAATCCAGGGATACAGTAATTTCTCCTCAAATGTTGTGAACCTCTGTGGAAGCCTTATTAACATAGTTCTTGAATATGTAGAAAGACTTTGTGTCTCTCCCTAATGACTGCTTCCCATGTACAAGTTTTATTTGAGCATTTGCTTTGGAATGGGTGGTTAGAAAACCAGACACTAGTTCTGTGAATCCATCCTCCTTTTAATTTCAGTTGTGATGGCCCCAAGAACTAATGGACTCTGTCTTCATTCTTGTTTTCTTATCTGGAAAAAACACAACTTGGATGATATTTCAATTTGGGCTAATTTGGCATACATTATGACACGTGATTGTAAGTGGCATATTAAATCTTACAAATACTACACACAGCTTTCTAAGTCCAACTAAGAAGGAACATTCTAAATTGTTGATATTTACATATCTTCCTCTCGAAAATATAGGGGGAAAAAAGAACACAAAATCCAGAATCAAATCAACACAATTATCATTAAATTGCATGGACGGAAGTCTGAATCCTGGCTCTTAATAAATGCTACGGTACACTTTCAAGCTTAATATTTCTTTTTCTTGCTCTTTCTATCTTTTGACAAATATATCATTTAGATGTATTTCTGATTTTCCTAACTGATTAAAAATGTTGGACATATTTTAATATGTCGAAATATCATTTTTTAAATTGTATAATTACATTTATTTTCATGTAAGTGTACTTGGTCTTCTGCATATACCATGGCCCATCTGTGGTCTATTCTCCACAAAGCAGCCAGAGGGACCTTTTCCAAAAGTAATCATTTTGCACTGTTCATTTGCACAAAACCTTCTTTGTCTTCCCATTACACCTTCAGGATAAAATCTAAACTCTTTAGGGCCCCTTTATTCTCTGCCTAACTTCAACAATACTGGTCCCTAGCTTGTTCCTTGACTGCCTGAACCTGGGTCACTCTCTCCCATAACCCTGCTTTATTTTTTCTCAGTGTGCTTATCACTACCTGAAATTGTGTTGTGCTTGGTTTGTGATCACTGTTTCTCTCCATGGAAGACAGACTTCCTGAAGACAAAGACCTGGTGTGCCCTGCTTCACACTGTGTCCCCTCAGCCTGGAATATCATCCTGCATGTATTAGGTATTCAAGAAATATCTTTTGAATTAATGAAGGAATGAACTTGACATGGTGTGCAAATCAAGCCACTAACAGTAGGAACATAAGGGTCATATGGTAAATTAATGTGGTCTTGAACCTAGAGAAATCAAAGTGCAAAAGCTAATAGTGGGGCAAGCAATGGTGGTCCAAGTGGCAGAGTTCTTGCCTGCAATGCCAGAGACCCAAGTTCGATCCCTGGAGCCTGCCCATGCAAAAATAAAAAAGCCAATAGTGGTCTAAATTCCATTGGTGGGTGTCCAACTCTGGTCTGCATTTAGTAACAATATTGATCACTGGTACCTCTAATCTTTCATACAATTTTAAGTTTCAGATTGAGGATTATCGGCACACCAATAAAAAGTTTTATTTACTTTTGAATCAATAATCTTGAATTAATAATCTAGGCCAAAACATTATTTTTCAGAAGATTTTTTAATCTTCAGGAAATGAAGACAGAATCATTTCCTAGATATAAGAAATGATATCTTTGTTCAATACAAAACTGACAAGCCTCGCAAATTTAAAAAATGATATTCTCTTTCTATTTCTAGGTCAAGACATGGAGTTATGTACTTGCATATCTTCCGATATATTGGAAATGCACATGTAAACCAGGGATTGAGACCACATGCTTTAATCCATTACTACAGTGTAAGCACGAAAATAAGATGAATAGTTAAAATAAAAATAGTAAATTAAGCTGAAAAATTATTTCATTGATGAAAGACAAAATCAATACTTTTAATCTCTTAAAGGTAGTTGCCCTGCCTTCTTTCATTGTTTCCCCACACTGTAATGCCTGACATTTAACTGCTAGTCAAATTAATGAAAGAAAAGAAAAACATTCCATTCTGACAGGTCACTGTTCTGAATAATCAAGATGTTAAACTATATATAAATTACAATATATAAACAGAAGACTAAAATGATATGCATTTCTGCTATTAAAACATTTTTTAAAAAACATTTTCTAGTAATGGCATTAGCTTGAAGATTTGCTATGTGCCAAGTACTATGCTAGTGACTGCATAAAGATAGATCGAAGACTATATGGGGATATTTGCTATAAATAATTGGTACGTAGACAACCAAAGGAACCTATTTAAAAGCATAGCACGAAACCCAGAAGTATTAAAAAGCTCACATATATTTTTGTAGTACTTAATTATTCTGAAGAGGAATACAATTTGATAGATCAGCTTCTTAATTATAATTGCAGTAATTTTTTAAAAAGTGCATGGCTTTCTTCTTGCAGATATTTTCTATCATCTCTTATCTACCTTACTTTATACTCAGTTATAACTAAGGTGGAAACAAATGGCAATTGGGTGAATTACATGAGATATTCTCACTTAGCGCAGTGAACGGCACAAAGGAAGTACCAAATGTGTGGTAGATGAAGTGATAGCTATCAATTTGAATTGTGTAGCTATTACTTCTACACCTTCTATCTCATACTCAAATAAAATATATCTATGGAGACATTTATGTCATAGTCATAGAGACATAATCGATGAAATAATGTTGATAATTACATTGTCCTGGTTATCATATCAAAACCTCCCTCTGTTAAGTATTGTGTCTAGTAAGCACTCAGTAACTATTTCTGTCACTTGAAATCTAAATTTGCAAATTTAAATGAACTCAATCTGAATGAAGTCTCTGAAGCAGTAATCCAAATTATGTGACTTAATTAAATCAATTTACATACTTTCTAATTGTAGCAAGGGAGCATTTGGGAAATAGGGGTCCTAAGCAAATTGGTAAGGTTAAGTAGCTCAATTATCATTACTCAGCCAGAGTGCCTATTAACTTACCCATACAGGGCCTTCCAACTCCTTGAGACCGATAGCCTCTCGGACATACACAATGGTAGCTGCCTCTCATATTCTCACATATTTGATTATATCTGCACTGATGGGTCCCATCTTTGCATTCATCAATATCTACAGACATGGAAACAACAGAAAGGAACAACATTTCCTTTTTCAAAACTCAAAGTCATTATATTTAAAATAAACATTCAGTAGCAATTGCCAAAGGTCGTATTTCTCACCACGTGGGTAGGGAGAGATCAATTTATGACTTCAAGTCAGCAAATCTGGGTTCAAGTCCCAGCCCCGCCACTCATGAACTAACTTCCTTTTCTTCCTCCTGCCCCCTATTATGGAAAGAGTTTTCATTCTCAGATTTCTACCCCCCGCCCCCATGGGCTCTCAGCCTTTGGTCATCTTATTTATACTAGCCCCCACCCCACGCTCTCTCAGCCTTTGGTCATCTCATTTACACTAGCAACCCTAATAAGAAAACTGTCTTTGCAGAGCCAGGGCGCTTGTACCATGCCCCTTCTGGTCTGAAATTCCAAAGTTTCAACTGCTCCCTGGACATATCCATCCTCTGTGTTTTAGCAGGACTTCAAACCCAACCTGCCTCAGGGTCTTTTCCCTCCTACTCCTTTGTTTTTAATAATGGCACTCCTGCTTTACCAGTCAAGTAGGCTGAAAATGTCAGTCACCTTTGACTTGTCCCTGAGTTGCTGAAATTGGGTAATTCTACTTTCCTAAATCCCCACATTTCATTCCTACCTAGCTAGATTTTTGCTGTAGCTTTGTAATAGGTGACTGACCTTTCAGCCCATCTCATTTCTAATTAATCTTTTATTTAATTATAGGAGTTAAGAAAAATATTTATTGATATTCATAGTATCACCACAGAAAAGAGTCTTTGAAGTCTGATAGCCCAGCTACTTTAGCTTATTTTTATTTAAATTTTATTAATGAAATATTTAAACATATATGTAAACAGAAAAAAAAACAATTATGTAAACAGAAGTAAAAGTATAATGAATCCCTATGTACCTCAATAAGCATTAATGCATGGTCAATCTTCCTTTATTTATATCTGTATCCCCCCACCTACTATCGTATTATTTCAGAATAAATTTAAGACATCTTGCAACAGTATTAATAAATATGTCAGATTTTAAAAAGCCTCCTTTTTTAAAGATGAGAAACTTAAATTGCTCTGTGGTTTTGAAGTTTGTCTAAGGTCACATAGCTATCAAGAAGGAAAGACTGATTTTAACACCTTATCTCTAAGTCCAGACCTTGCACAGGGCTTTCATTCTATACTTTTTCTTCCATCTGCACCTATTAGCATTCCATTCAAGGCCATATTTAAATATGATCATATGAAACCTATCATATTAGATATAACCCTCTCTCGGGTACTCTCATACAATTATATTTGTACCTCTTTTATGGTCTTTCCTTCTACCTGGTATTACAGGGTCATTTATTTTGTTTTGGTGGGGGAAAGCTTAGGCCAATCTGCCTCAGTGGACTGTAAGTACTCGAGGGCAGGAATGATATCTGTTTTGTTTTTGCATATCTTGCAGCTCCTAGTTATGCTAGCTCTGGCAAGCCTGTGCAAAATAGGCAAACGATGCACTTAAAGGGACATATGATCTGTTTCATTGTCTAGTCATCGATCTGATAATTAAGGATATTTCTAAAACGATTATTTTTTGACCTTTTAATAAATTCTACAAATGCAAATTTTATTTCCCCCTCATTTGAAATTCTACGCATATATGTTAATTTCATGTTAGGAAAGATGTGAGAAAATAGTAAATTATGTGATTATGAAACTATCTAAACTAAATGTGTAACTGACAGGGACTCAATATGGTCACAAGTGTCTATAGTGAGCTTCCTTCTCCCGGCATCTCCCTAAGCCTGGGACCTTAGTGCTCAAACTTACTAGAAGTTGGGAGCTAAAATCTATGACAAAAGACAGATATCCTTGTTAGGGCATTTACTCTAATTGGTAGTTTTTATAACAGATGCCTTCGGCTTGTGGATGGTAAATGGGTCTCGGTTACTGAAATGGCCACACACTCACCAATACATGTTCCATTTTCTGCCTTGGTCATTCCGTTTGGACAAAGGTCGATGCACTTATAGCCCCCGCGGGTGTTCTTGCAGTGCTGGTCTGGTCTGCACACACTCTGTCTGCATTCGTTCACATCTTGATGAAAGAACAAAGGCAATGCAGACTGTGAAAAGATTTCTTCTACTTTTCTAGAGAAAACATACTTATGGGTTTTAAGAATATTACCTTTTGAACTAACACAGATCTTCATTGCATAATCATTGCACAAGGTTAAAGTGCTTAAATTCAGTAAGGTACGGAATATATTTTACTTTAGAGCAGAATAACAAAAATAAACAAAACCAAGATATTGTTTCACCAGTTACAACGCCAACCAGTTACTCCCCCTAGAAAAATAAAGATTATTCATATAAATATATATGTGTGTTCACACATATGTGTGCATATGTTATACTTTTGTGGAAAATTTCAGTCAATAGCATAGGGGAAATGTGAAAAGAAAAGTGATGCAATTAGAGGAGATACGTAATTAGAAGAGGAAACATAAAGGATTTGCCTCTACTTTGTGTTTGTGTGGCTCACATTCAGGATACATGGTGGGTGTCTTAAATCAGGTCGAGGACATGGCACATGCGTTTAGTTCAGGCAGCACTGAGAAATTACAGAAACAGCATTGCTTTGAACTCAAGGTGCTTTTCCTACCCATGCATTTTCTGCCTTTGAGCTGATATCCAGGTTCACATCCACAGTGGTAACTTCCTATGGTATTGAAACAGCGCTGGTGACAAGGGCTGGATTCCTGGCATTCGTTGATATCTGTCAAATAAAACTTTTATTAAATGTTGTGTGAAAAATGGGGTTAATTCTCCCCAATTTTTAACATTTTAATGATCTTTGATCATTACTATATTTAAGATCCCAAACTTATCCAATACATTTGCTCTTAGATGATTTGCTAAGTAGTTGATAGGATGAACTATCAATTCACCTTTTTGAATATTGAAGAGGGCATCTCTCTTCAATAATTTAGAAAGGAAGATATTTGCTAGTGATTCAGAACTATGTTGACACAACACTCCTACAATTTAAGTATTTTACCATATGACTCCCACTCCTGCTTCTAGGAAGTTCCAGCCAAGAACAGACTGGGATGCTGAAGGTAGGAAGGAAAAAAAAGAAAAGCTAAGATCTTCTGCAGTATCTTTTGAAATTGACCTTTCTTCCTCACTCTTGCTGCTATTAACCTGCTTTGGGTCTTTATCAACTTTTTCTGATTGCCTGCTGCAACATTAGCACCTTTCCTTGTCTTCAGACATTGCCAAATTAATTTTCCCAAATACCACGTGTCACAGTGTAACAGAAAGAGCACAGGCACACACTTCCCAAAAGTCTTGTGTACTTATCTGTTTCTTGCACCTTCTCTCCTCTCCTTCCCTGCAGCATCATAGAGAGAGAGCACCCTTTTCCCATATAAGAACAGCCCTCTATTTGAACTCTGCAGCCCATCACCACCTACATCAGGATGAGAAGCATTCCCTTTTCTTGTATACTTTTCAAGTCCTTTCTCTTTACTGTCATCTTTCCCATAACCCTGTATACATGCTCAACTCTTTCCTATAATAACAACATGTCTCTCTGAGGTCTGTGCACATCTCAAGCTCCTGCTTATTCTACCCTTATCTTACAAATGCTTTGAAAGAACAACCATATTTGGGCTCTTCACATCCTCACCTTACATTTCTTTACAGTCAATTCAAGATCACTGATGTCTCTTATTTTCTGCATGTTGTCTATTTGAGATCTTTTAATTTAATCTCTTAAAATCCACAATATATTAATTTATATAAATGGACAAAAGTCATCATATGCTTTTTAAAATAGTTTTATTAGTGCAGTTCTTTCCTCCCTCTTTTGTTGTGGGTTGTTCTCCCTTACCCTTTTTACCTTCTTTGTCCATGAAAGGAAGCCTGCGCAATAATTTGGTGTGTATCATGGCATATGTCTTCTATGCACACATATATATTTCCACTTAAAACTATAACCTTGTACTATGGTTATTGTTTGTTTTCTAGTTGTATACATTTCTATACAAACTATATACAAAATTTGACATCTTGGTTTTCTCACTTGACAATGCCTTCTGGAAATCTTACCAAGCCAAATATTGGTGCTCCAATTCACTCTTTGTTATGCTTGCACAATGGTTCATAAAGTGGATGAATTCACAATTCATTCATTATTTCTACTATTAAGGCATTCAGTTTGCATACACTGTTTTTGCCTCTGTGAAAAATCCTGCCAAAAGCATTCTGTAGTTGTATTTACTAGAGTTTATGGAATAGATTCTATCAGATTTTATTAATCTCTTCTGTCAAATGGTAACAGGCAAGATACTATTACTCAAAACCACTGTACAACAAATTTAAAATTGTTGTGCATTATTTTATCTATGTGAGATTTTAACAAGTAGCCTAATCTATGAAATATCTAAAATGCAAATCTAATTTCAGTTCTATGGAATCTACTTGCTTGATAACTTCACAGTCTCTTCCTCTTTATCCAGCCCCTCTCACCTGGAGTCTTCTGACAGGGTTAACTTTAACTGAGTCAAATGACAGATGGTCTTAGCTCTTAGTATAAGGAAGATAAAGCAAGGGCCTCCATTGTTATACCTTGACAGCTCAGCCCATCAGAGGTTCTCCGAAAGCCAACTCCACAAGGGATCACACAGCGATAGGATCCAATGGTGTTGTCACAGTCCTGACCCGCATGGCAGGTGTGCCCACCTAAAGCACACTCATCAATATCTGCAACAAAGTGAGTCATTCAACTGAGGTGAGTTGAAGAAGGCCCAATCAATGAATCTGCTAAGGAATGGGAATAAAAAATGGGTGAATGACATTCAAAAAATAAAAAAGAGCAAGAATAATTGAAGTTTTGGGTGAGCCATTTCAGGAAGGTTAAATAGCTGACAGCCTTACTGCAATATGGTGTGATATCCTTATAGACAAACCCATCAATTAGAGCACTTGTGAATATGGTGGTTTAAAAAAAGTTATTTCTAAAAGCTGATTACCGGACTTCCTGGAAGATGGCGGCTTAGTAAGACGCGCAGATCTTAGTTTCTTCTCCAGGACACCTACTAGGGGAGTAGAAACGATACAGAAAGCGCCCAAAGCCACAACAGAGATAAAAAAGACAGTGTACCCCATCCTGGAACGGCTGGCTGGCTGAGAGAAGCAGCTCGGGTGAGATCGCCGAGGCGCGCAGGCCTTACCGGGCGGGGTGGCAAGCGGCCGGAGTTACTCCCTTCCCCCTTCCCGGGCCGGCTGGGAGAATTGGAGAGGTGGTCCCCTGAAACCAAGGCGACTGGCGCCCACACCACGCGCAGCCCCCGGACCAACTGAGAGAATTGGATCGGAAACCCCCAGGCCGCGGAGAACGGTGACCCTGTGACTCCAGGGGAACGTGCACTCTCTCGGGCGGGCCGCTGCCGCTGGCGCCCTCCCGCCACGCTTGTTGCCCAGGGCCGACTAGGAAATTCGGACGGGCTCTTTCCCTGGCTGCGGCGACCAGCAACCCTCCCTGCGTTCGGACACCCTCCCTGCGTTCGGAACCTGGGCCGGCTCAAGCCGCTTCGGCTAGCGAATCCCCAGGACGGCGAGAGTTTTCCAAAGTTTAAGGTCCCACAGCACCTTTTACTGGTGGGACCCGCAGACAAACGTGTGCCACGAGCGCCACCTACTGGGCAGGATAAGAAAAACAGAACCCAGAGATTTCACAGAAAAATATTACAACCTTGCTGGGTCCAACACCAAGAGAAATCTGAATAAATGCCCAGACGCCAGCAGCAGAAGATAACTGTCCACGCTCAAAAGATTGAGAATATGGCTCAGTCAAAGGAACAAACCAATAGCTCAAATGAGACACAAGAGCTGAGACAACTAATGCTGAATATACGAACAGAAATGGAAAACCTCTTCAAAAATGAAATCGATAAATTGAGGGAGGACATGAAGAGGACATGGGCTGAACATAAAGAAGAAATAGAAAAACTGAAAAAGCAAATCGCAGAACTTATGGAAGTGAAGGATAAAGTAGCAAACATAGAAAAAATAATGGATAGCTACAATGATAGATTTAAAGAGACAGAAGATAGAATTAGTGATTTGGAGGATGGAACATCTGAATTCCAAAAAGAAACAGAAACTATCGGGAAAAGAATGGAAAAATTTGAACAGGGTATCAGGGAACTCAAGGACAATATGAACCGCACAAATATACGTGTTGTGGGTGTCCCAGAAGGAGAAAAGAAGGGAAAAGGAGGAGAAAAACTAATGGAAGAAATTTTCACTGAAAATTTCCCAACTCTTATGAAAGACCTAAAATTACAGATCCAAGAAGTGCAGCGCACCCCAAAGAGATTAGACCCAAATAGGCGTTCTCCAAGACACTTACTAGTTAGAATGTCAGAGGTCAAAGAGAAAGAGAAGATCTTGAAAGCAGCAAGAGAAAAACAATCCATTACATACAAGGGAAACCCAATAAGACTTTGTGTAGATTTCTCAGCAGAAACCATGGAAGCTAGAAGACAGTGGGATGATATATTTAAAATACTAAAAGAGAAAAACTGCCAACCAAGACTCCTATATCCAGCAAAATTATCCTTCAAAAATGAGGGAGAAATTAAAACATTCTCAGACAAAAAGTCACTGAAAGAATTTGTGACCAAGAGACCAGCTCTGCAAGAAATACTAAAGGGAGCACTAGAGTCAGATACAAAAAGACAGAAGAGAGAGATATGGAAAAGAGTGTAGAAAGAAGGAAAATCAGATATGATATATATAATACAAAAGGCAAAATGTTAGAGGAAAATATTATCCAAACAGTAATAACACTAAATGTCAATGGACTGAATTCCACAATCAAAAGACATAGATTGGCAGAATGGATTAAAAAACAGGATCCTTCTATATGCTGTCTACAGGAAACACATCTTAGACCCAAAGATAAACATAGGTTGAAAGTGAAAGGTTGGGAAAAGATATTTCATGCAAATAACAACCAGAAAAGAGCAGGAGTGGCTATACTAATATCCAACAAATTAGACTTCAAATGTAAAACAGTTAAAAGAGACAAAGAAGGACACTATATACTAATAAAAGGAACAAATAAACAAGAAGACATAACAATCATAAATATTTACGCACCGAATCAGAATGCCCCAAAATACGTGAAGAATATACTGCAAACACTGAAAAGGGAAATAGACTCATATACCATAATAGTTGGAGACTTCAACTCACCACTCTCATCAAGGGACAGAACATCTAGACAGAGGATCAACAAAGAAATAGAGAATCTGAATATTACTATAAATGAACTAGACTTAATAGACATTTATAGGACATTACATCCCACAACAGCAGGATACACCTTTTTCTCAAGTGCTCATGGATCATTCTCAAAGATAGACCATATGCTGGGTCACAAAGCAAGTCTTAACAAATTTAAAAAGATTGAAATCTTACACAACACTTTCTCGGACCATAAAGGAATGATGTTGGAAATCAATAATAGGCAGAGTGCCAGAAAATTCACAAATACGTGGAGGCTCAACAACACACTCCTAAACAACGACTGGGTCAAAGAAGAAATTGCAAGAGAAATTAGCAAATACCTCGAGGTGAATGAAAATGAAAACACAACATATCAAAACTTATGGGACGCAGCAAAGGCAGTGCTAAGAGGGAAATTTATTGCTCTAAATGCCTATATCAGAAAAGAAGAAAAGGCAAAAATTCAGGAATTAACTATCCATTTGGAAGAACTGGAGAAAGAACAGCAAGCTAACCCCAAAGCAAGCAAAAGGAAAGAAATAACAAAGATTAGAGCACAAATAAATGAAATTGAAAACATGAAAACAATAGAGAAAATCAATAAGGCCAGAAGTTGGTTCTATGAGAAAATCAATAAGATTGATGGGCCCTTAGCAAGATTGACAAAAAGAAGAAGAGAGAGGATGCAAATAAATAAGATCAGAAATGGAAGAGGAGACATAACTACTGACCTCACAGAAATAAAGGAGGTAATAACAGGATACTATGAACAACTTTACGCTAATAAATACAACAATTTAGAGGAAATGGACGGGTTCCTGGAAAGACATGAACAACCAACTTTGACTCAAGAAGAAATAGATGACCTCAGCAAACCAATCACAAGTAAAGAAATTGAATTAGTCATTCAAAAGCTTCCTAAAAAGAAAAGTCCAGGACCAGATGGCTTCACATGTGAATTCTACCAAACGTTCCAGAAAGAATTAGTACCAATTATCTTCAAACTCTTCAAAAAAATCGAAGTGGAGGGAAAACTACCTAATTCATTCTATGAAGCCAACATCACCCTCATACCAAAACCAGGCAAAGATATTACAAAAAAAGAAAACTACAGACCAATCTCTCTAATGAATACAGATGCAAAAATCCTCAATAAAATTCTAGCAAATCGTATCCAACAACACATTAAAAGAATTATTCATCATGACCAAGTAGGATTCATCCCAGGTATGCAAGGATGGTTCAACATAAGAAAATCAATTAATGTAATACACCATATCAACAAATCAAAGCAGAAAAATCACATGATCATCTCAATTGATGCAGAGAAGGCATTTGACAAGATTCAACATCATTTCCTGTTGAAAACACTTCAAAAGATAGGAATACAAGGGAACTTCCTTAAAATGATAGAGGGAATATATGAAAAACCCACAGCTAATATCATCCTCAATGGGGAAAAATTGAAAACTTTCCCCCTAAGATCAGGAACAAGACAAGGATGTCCACTATCACCACTATTATTCAACATTGTGTTGGAGGTTCTAGCCAGAGCAATTAGACAAGAAAAAGAAATACAAGGCATCAAAATTGGAAAGGAAGAAGTAAAACTATCACTGTTTGCAGACGATATGATACTATACGTCGAAAACCCGGAAAAATCCACAACAAAACTACTAGAGCTAATAAATGAGTACAGCAAAGTAGCAGGTTACAAGATCAACATTCAAAAATCTGTAGCATTTCTATACACTAGCAATGAACAAGCTGAGGGGGAAATCAAGAAACGAATCCCATTTACAATTGCAACTAAAAGAATAAAATACCTAGGAATAAATTTAACTAAAGAGACAAAAAACCTATATAAAGAAAACTACAAAAAACTGCTAAAAGAAATCACAGAAGACCTAAATAGATGGAAGGGCATACCGTGTTCATGGATTGGAAGACTAAATATAGTTAAGATGTCAATCCTACCTAAATTGATTTACAGATTCAATGCAATACCAATCAAAATCCCAACAACTTATTTTTCAGAAATAGAAAAACCAATAAGCAAATTTATCTGGAAGGGCAGGGTGCCCCGAATTGCTAAAAACATCTTGAGGAAAAAAAACGAAGCTGGAGGTCTCGCGCTGCCTGACTTTAAGGCATATTATGAAGCCACAGTGGTCAAAACAGCATGGTATTGGCATAAAGATAGATATATCGACCAATGGAATCAAATAGAGTGCTCAGATATAGACCCTCTCATCTATGGACATTTGATCTTTGATAAGGCAGTCAAGCCAACTCACCTGGGACAGAGCAGTCTCTTCAATAAATGGTGCCTAGAGAACTGGATATCCATATGCAAAAGAATGAAAGAAGACCCATCTCTCACACCCTATACAAAAGTTAACTCAAAATGGATCAAAGATCTAAACATTAGGTCTAAGACCATAAAACAGTTAGAGGAAAATGTTGGGAGATATCTTATGGATCTTACAACTGGAGGCGGTTTTATGGACCTTAAACCTAAAGCAAGAGCACTGAAGAAGGAAATAAATAAATGGGAACTCCTCAAAATTAAACACTTTTGTGCATCAAAGAACTTCATCAAGAAAGTAGAAAGACAGCCTACACAATGGGAGACAATATTTGGAAATGATATATCAGATAAAGGTCTAGTATCCAGAATTTATAAAGAGATTGTTCATCTCAACAACAAAAAGACAGCCAACCCAATTACAAAATGGGAAAAAGACTTGAACAGACACCTCTCAGAAGAGGAAATACGGATGGCCAAGAGGCACATGAAGAGATGCTCAATGTCCCTGGCCATTAGAGAAATGCAAATCAAAACCACAATGAGATATCATCTCACACCCACCAGAATGGCCATTATCAACAAAACAGAAAATGACAAGTGCTGGAGAGGATGCGGAGAAAGAGGCACACTTATCCACTGTTGGTGGGAATGTCAAAGGGTGCAACCACTGTGGAAGGCAGTTTGGCGGTTCCTCAAAAAGCTGAATATAGAATTGCCATACGACCCAGCAATACCATTGCTAGGTATCTACTCAAAGGACTTAAGGGCAAAGACACAAACGGACATTTGCACACCAATGTTTATAGCAGCATTATTTACAATTGCAAAGAGATGGAAACAGCCAAAATCTCCATCAACAGAAGAGTGGCTAAACAAACTGTGGTATATACATACGATGGAATATTATGCAGCTTTAAGACAAGATAAACTTATGAACCATGTAATAGCATGGATGGACCTAGAGAATATTATGCTGAGTGAATCCAGCCAAAAACTAAAGGACAAATACTGTATGGTCCCACTGATGTGAACGGACATTCGAGAATAAACTTGAAATATGTCATTGGTAACAGAGTTCAGCAGGAGTTAGAAACAGGGTAAGACAATGGGTAATTGAAGCTGAAGGGATACAGACTGTGCAACAGGACTAGATACAAAAACTCAAAAATGGACAGCACAATAATACCTAAGTGTAAAGTAATCATGTTAAAACACTGAATGAAGCTGCATCTGAGCTATAGGTTTTTGTTTTGTTTTGTTTTGTTTTGTTTTGATTTTACTATTATTACTTTTATTTTTTCTCTATATTAACATTCTATATCTTTTTCGGTTATGTTGCTAGTTCTTCTAAACCAATGCAAATGTACTAAGAAATGATGATCATGCATCTATGTGATGATGTTAAGAATTAATGATTGCATGTGTAGAATGGTATGATCTCTAAATGTTGGGTTAATTTTCTTTTTTCCGTTAATTAAAAAAAAAAAAAAAGAGAAGGGATAATTGGAGATGAAGGGATACAGACTGTACAACGGGACTGGATATAAAAACTCAGAAATGGACAGCACAATACTACCCAATTGTAATGCAATTATGTTAAAACACTGAATGAAGCTGCATGTGAGGTATAGGTTTTTTGTTTTTGTTTTTTTTGTTTTTTTTTCTTTCTATTATTGTTTTAATTCTTATTCTGTTGTCTTTTTATTTCTTTTTCTAAATCGATGCAAATGTACTAAGAAATGATGAATATGCAACTATGTAATGTTATTAAGAATTACTGATTGTACATGTAGATTGGAATGATTTCTAATTGTTTTGTTAATTCTTTTTTTAATTAATAAAAAAAAAGTTATTTCTCTTTTCTGAGATCTCAGTTTTCTCATCTGTAAAATGAGGGTGCTACCTGTCTTCAGCGTTGCTGTGAAAAGTAAATAAAACAATATATATAAGCTGCCCAATCCATACTGGGCATCCATAAATGTTATTTCCCTGTCCTTCTGCACCATTTTCCCCCTTCTCCTTTGCATTTAGAAGGGGGCCTTCTCATGGACAGAGGGAAAAATCCTTTCTTCTTTACATTTTTGATTGACTTATTAAACTAGGTTCTAAACAAGTTTAATCATGGAGGGTACATAGGGTCAGATAGAGAATTTGTTTTTCAGTTTTTGTTTTTTTAATAATGTTCTCTAAATGCTATCGGAAGTATACAATTGATTTAATTCCCTTAAACCTTTTTATTTCTTCATTTCATGATTATAAAATGAGGATGGTAAAAGCCCTGCCTGCCCCTTCAGAGTATTTGGGGGATTGAATCAGTCACTTGGGCATCCTACTTGCAATATCCCATTTCAAGGCAGTGCATGAGCAGTATTTCCTCTTTTTTTCTTTCACAATATGCCAGTTTGAAAGTACTATGTACTCTAGAAAACCCATGTTTTAATCCTGATCCAATCTTGTGGGGCAGCCATTTCTTTAATCCTGATTCAATACTGTAGGTTGGAAACTTTTGATTAGATGATCTTCACAGAGATGTGACAAGCCCAATTGTAGGTGTGACCTTTTGATTAGATGGAGATGTGACTCAACCCATTCCAGGTGGGTCTTGATAGGTTTACTAGAGTCTTTTCAAGGGGAAGCATTTGGAGAAACCTCAGAAATGACAGCCAACAGACAGAGAGAGAGCTGACACAGATGCTAACACTTGGAGAACAGAGACACGGATGTTTGGGCATGCTTGGAGCTCAGCAGGTGTCGCCATGAGATGTTAAACAAGCCAAAACTTGAGAAAGCTGAGGGAAACCAAGAGATCAAAGCCAGCCCCGGGGAAATAAAGTGAGAAACCGCCACAGGAACAGAGGTTGAAAGCAGCAGAGCCCAGGAGCAAGGGACCAGCAGATGCCAGCCACGCGGTGGAAGGGTTCCTGACCCATCAGCCTTCCTTGAATTAAGGTTTCTTTTCCTGGATGCCTTAGTTTGGACAATTTTATAGGCTTAGAACTGTGAACCTGTAACTTAATAAATTCCTCTTTTTAAAAATCATCCTGTACTGGTATATAGCATTCTGGCAGCTTGCAAAAAACACACAACCTAATGATGACCTGCTCTGATTATTCCCAAAGTAGGAGCTGAGAGAGTAGGAAAAATGAGAAGCATCTAGCATACTTTTCTGGGGTTGGGAACTGTCTTTACCATTACTTAAATACATCTAATAGATTAAGCTTTGTGAGTACCTTGACAAGTTCTTCCATCTGCTGCTATGGTTAGGCCTTTTGGGCAGGAGCAATAGTAGGTTCCCATGGCATTGTGGCAGCTGTGGGAGCAGGGATTCCAGACTGCACATTCATTTTCATCTGAACAAAGAAACAAGAAGGCCCAGTCAGCATGTAAAATCCTTATTTTCTAGGAGTTATTAAAATCAGTGATGACAGTTGCTTACAGAGGCCAAGGAATTGAACCATGTACAAAAGAAAATACTCTAAAGCATCATAAAAATGGAGACACTAAATAAAAATTAATTTGGGGTCCTTGGGTTATTACTGATAGTGAACAGATGTTTAGATTATATTCTAAAACAATGATAACTAATTTACACACACACACACACACACGCACATATACCCATACAAAATGCTGTAATCTAAATGCTTTACCTGCTTTAACACATTCCTCATAATGCTCCCAGGAGGAAGGTATTTTTATTACTATCCTCATTTTGCAAAGATAAAACTGAAGAATAAAGAAGCCAAGTGATTTTCCCAAGGCTAGAGTTCCTCAAGCCATTTACTTAGCTGTTTGCCTTATCTTTGACTCTTCTGTCCTGGCACTTGGGTGGGACAAGGCTGGTTTAGTCATTAGTCCTAGAGCCACCATACTGCCCTATCTTGTGGTTGAGCAATTCTAGAGTTAGGTGTTTTAGGGTTGGATTATTCTTGTCTCATGCCCTTGGCAATCAAGCAGGCAAACCAAATCTAGCATTGTTTCTGTTCTCACTCCATATCTGTACGTTGTCACCATCCCTGACAGAGTTGATCATGGCCAAATGCCACCAAAAGTACAAGCTTTGTCATCTAACTTCAGTTCATACCTAACTCTGCCACCTGGCAACTGATCTTAGACAACTTACTTACTTTCTCTACATGTCAATTTCCTCACCTGTAAAATGAAAAACATATAGGACTGTTGTGGAGATTGGATACCTAAAAAAATGACAGTAGGCACCTGCTAAATGGTATCTATTGCCGACATTTTAATAAAAATAAAAACATTATTCTTGTACTTACCAGTGCAGAAGGGTCCAACTGAGTCTAAAATGAACCCAGAGGGACACTGGTTACTGTGATCTCCTGCACAGAGAGAGAAGCAAAGTTCACTGGTTTATTCGAATGTTAGCATCTTGTTTCTCTTCAGTACAATCTTCACTGGGAAGATATGCCAAAGGTGGAATGCATGATGCAACAAATGCAATAGGTAAAAACAAGCAGAAATGGAAAAATTTTCCTGCTTTTCAACCGAGAACTAAATGAATCATAGTCCAGAGATTGTTGGCAAGGTGCCATTGGAAACAGATTTTCCGTTTAAGTTGTTTACATCAATCAAAAGAAAATTAAATTAAATTATCCTGTGGTAATTAAAAAGGATCCAAGATCAATGTGTATGCCAGGCATAAACAAAGGCAAAGTCCTGTTCCTCCAGCCTTGACTCCCCTGCTTTGTTCTAGAAGGAGAAACACTATTTTCAAGTATTTATGTCAGTGAAAAACTGAAACTCCGTGAAGAAGCCCCTCCCTTTGTGGATTTCCATCAGATGCAATGTCGAGTACCTGGATCAAAGTCCTCTAAGGTGTTACCAAATGTTTGTCCCTTCCATTCAGTCCAAGCAAAGGATAACTGGTGTATTGTGATAGAACGGATTTGAGATAGAAGTCAGAAAAACATGCTCGTAAGAAGTTACAGGTCAGAGAGGTCAGGAATCTCCTTAAAGGTCATGTAACTGTCTTGACTGGTTTAAGCAGTTTAGAAAATCTTTTTCAAACATCACTGACCTGTACAAATTTACATAAAACTCATCTTTCAAGTTACAGAGTAGTGTATGTCTCACACAACTTTAGGGCAATTGTCAAATTCCCACAGCTGGTTAAGTGGCCAACTTATTATCTTGCATCACAAACCTAAAAACAAAATTAAGATCACCAAACAACGTTTATCAGGTGGCATTTTGGGTCATCAAAGCTCAGCTTTTATGGGTCAAGTGTAAATATGCACATTCTAGTGATTATAAAATATGTCCACAATGTCTTTGATTTGCCTCCCTTTAAAAAGAGAAGTCCAATTCCTCTTTTCTTGATTGCAGCAGTACTTAGTAACTAGCTTGTGATGAGTATGTGAAAAAGTGGACGAGTGTCACTTTCAAAAGGGCTTTTTTATTTTTAAAGGCATTACAGCATCTACCCTCCTTGTTCACTCTTCTGTCACTCACTCTGGTAGAAGCCAGCTGCTGGGTTGTGAGGACTCTTAAGCAGTTAGTTCTACGGAGGAACTGAGGTGTCCTGGCAACATCCAGCACTAATTTGCCAGCTGAATGAATGAGTCAACTTGGAAGCTCATCTTTCAACCCCAGTCCAGCCTTCAGATGCATTCAGTCCCAGCAGACAGCATGACTGTAACTTTACAAGAGACCCTGAATCAGAACCACCCAGCTAAGCCATAACTTGGATTCCTACCCACAGAGATTGTGTGAGATAATAAATGTTTATATTTTTAGAGGTAATCATGAATACAATACATTTCTCTTGGGGGAAATTTTACTTCACTCATCTTATCTCTTAGAAATTATCTTAGGTTTTCTTTCAATTTCAAATGCACAAACCAAGGTTTATTTTATTTATTTTAGGTACTCTTATTAGAGGGAGTCTGGATATTAGTTTTTTAGATTTGCTTTGCTTTGGAGATTCTCTGATTATAATATTGTTTCAGCCATGCTAAGGACATAAAACTTTTTTTTCAAACACTGCTTTACACATTTATACATTTTGAAGATAAAAGAAACACTACTCAATTGAAAATGTTTCCTTGAGTAGAAAGCTAGGGCACTATTTGCTATTTCTAGGCAACCAAATGCCCAAAAAACTTGAACACAAAGCAGAAGTATACCGGAGCATAAAAATGACTTCTAGAGTATTCATGCGTCTTCCTGCACATGTAAGGCTGTGGGGATAGGCTGGGTGGAACAGAACACCTAGACATACTGCCAAACGATTACTGAGTGATTATCGTGAGCTTCATGTGCTTTATCTCATTTAAACTTCACAACTCCATTACTACCACTTTTCGGATGAGGAATTTGAGTCTGAGGTTACATAAGCTGTCCAAAGTCAAATAGCAAATAAGTGCTGGAGCAAGGATTTGATTCAAATCTGTTTCACTTTCAATCACTGGATTCAATATAAATCAGATGGTGATTATCATTTGTTTCATTTTTCATTTATCCATACATCGTTTAATTTAGCCAGTATAATGTGTGGGCCTCTGTATTGGGGAAAAATATGAACATAACTTATTATTTGACAATATTTTTAGATTTCTGGTACTAAAAGGGAGAGATATTTTTCATAGATGGCATTTGGGAAACTTGGGGGGAGATAAACTGTAGTTGTCAGGATGATAGGGGGGACTATTAAAATTAAGCGAGCGGGGGAGACCCTGATGCAGGTTTATAACGCTACAATGTGTGGGGATAGTCTTGTAACATGAAGAGTTGACCCTTGACCTGCAAGAGTTTCATGGAAGTGAGATAGATGTTTGTAATTCTCTAAAGCTAGCACCTGTCTTCCATATATTAAGCATTTTTTACATGATTTAAATACACAATGAATTTTCCAGGAATGCAACTGTCATCTATATGGATGGCTGATTTGTGCTTTGTTTATTCAGAACTTTACAAGATTGCTCAGTATTTAAAAAAACAAATCACATCAGGATTCTATATATAGGTTTAGAAATTGGACTACTTCTCTGTGCCTTTTGGTGTACTGATATCCAAGGATTTCATATTGAAATACAAAATATTATATATTACAAAACAGTTTTATACTATAAAGTATGGTATTTTGAATTATATTAACTATGATTTCATTCTAATATAGTTGTGGAGGCAATATCAGATATTTATAAATCTGTTTATGTTATAGTAATATATGATCACTGTAAAATCTTTGAAATGTATAAAATAAAATTTTCTGGAAGCCTGCCACTTGGAACAAACCACTGCCGACATTTTGATGATTTTCTTTCCATTCATTTTTTTTTTTTTTTTTTTTTTTAGGTATATGGTCTGGGAATCGAACCCAGGACTCCTGCATGGAAGGTGAGCATTCTACCACTGAACAACCCATGCACCTTTTTCATTTTTATAAAATCTGCTTTTAAAAGGTAAGTTATGCTCTTACATTATAGCTTAACAATGGCCAAACTTTACAGATCATAAAAAATCACTTGGGGAGCTTGTTAAAAATTAGATGTTTTGGTAGGAATTGGCAATGATGAAGCTTGGAGATCTATATTTTTAACCAGGGTAGAGGTTTCTATATAATCATTCAATAGTGGGCATCCCTCATTTAGATCCTATTGTATACTGCTTTTCCATTATTATCATGTCAGGAACATTCTCCTTTACTTGTTCACAATTACACTGTCATTATCTAGAACAGTGCCTGGGACATGGTAGCCACCTAACAACTATTTGCTAAAAGAATTAAATCATTAAAAGTTATTTTAATGATTGCTTACGAGTTTATGATATAATTTACATATTTATTCACTAGTTAAAAATATTCATTAATGATTTTTCCATTATAAATAACACTGCCTGTACCTTCCTTGGACACACATCTTTGACCATTTCTGTGATTTTCTTAGATAGACTCCAGAATGAGATAATTGAAAAGACTTGAATATTTGAAGGCTACTGATACATATTGCTTTTCAGAAATGTTGAGCCTCTTTGTCGTCCCTGGCAACAGGTATGAGGGGGTTCATTTCCCTGCACCTCTCCAATCCTGAAAGGGGCGGGGGTGAGGAGCAGTTATCATGGTTTTTAATTTCTGACTATGAGAGTTGGTAAATGATACCACATTGATTCAATTTTCATTTTTTTACCTATTCACATTCATTTTTCATTATTATTTCTTCTTTTTCTGTTTATGGTCTTGATACATTTTCTACTGGGGTCTTTGCCTTTTCTAACTGATTTGTAGGAACCCTGTATATAGTATGGGTTGATCATAGCTGTCCATAATAAATTATGCAAATATTTTTCTCAGTACATTTTTCTTGACCTTCTCATTCTTATGTTTCCATTTATCCCATGAAGAATATTTTAAATTGATCTGTAGCTGATATTTATTAATCTTCACCTTTATGGTTTCTGATATCTTCTTTTGCTTAAAATTTTTAAATATTTATTAAAAAATAATATTAAAATTAATTTTAAAATATTATATATATATATATATATATATATATATATATATTTTTTTTTTTTTTTTTTTTTTTTTTTTTGCATGGGCAGGCACCAGGAATTGAACCCAGGTCTCTGGCATGGCAGGTGAGAACTCTGTCTGCTGAGCCACCGTGGCCCAACCATTTATCATCATATTTTAAAAATAGGTACATTTATATCATTATGCCAAAACTAAATGTCAATGGGCAGGGGCCATGGGAAAGGGGTATGGATTCTTTGTGGAAGAAAAGGAAATGTCTTTAGATACAGTATGGTGGCGAAGGCATGTCTATACACTTAGGTTGGATTGTATGATGTGTGAATAAAACTGTTTAAAAATGAAAAGTACACACATTTGAATATAAAGGCTCAAATTTTAAAATGAAATTGATTTATAGTTGTGAGTCATTTTGTCTTGACCAGTAGTTTCCAAAAGATAACAGGCAGATCAGCTGCATTAGAATCAGCTGGGGGTCATATTAAACTACAGATTCTCAGGTCCTACCTACATTTGCTAGACCAAAATCTCTGGGCTTGGAAATCTTAACTGTCATCAAGCTTTCTAGATGGTTAAAATGCACTGTAATCATAACTCTAAACTAGACTCAACACAATGGAAGAGAGAAAACTTACTGGTTAAGCTACCAAGAGTGCAAGTTTGCCCCCTGGTGGTCACTTAAAAACAACTACAGGTACACAGTTCTTGAAATTTTCAAGAAACAAAGTCAACAACAAATGGACACGTATATCAGATACAATTCATAGACTTATTGGTTGCAAGGGTAGCAAGGGGCTGTTAATATCCTACAGTGCATTTCCCTATATTGTGAGACACAAGCCCCCTAACAACATCCTTACAGATGTCACGAAGACCTTCAAGCATTTTCAGGCTTGCCGGATTTATATGATAGGGTAGAAAATACAAGTGATTTTTCAAAAATCATTTTAATTCTGTATTCCCAGATGATATAAATTCATTTTCCACCAATATCTTGTAGGCAGTTATCTTTTTAAAGAGGGTAGAGGACTTGAAAAAGTAGAGCTGGAGATTAGATTTTAAAACTGGGCATAATTGTTAAAGAGAAAACATAATTCTTAAATCCAGTGACTTATCTTTTAATGCAAGTGAACTGAATATGACAATAGTAGAAGGAGGTAGAATAGGAGAATGAGGTGGTAGCAATGAGGCTTCAAGAACCTCTCATCACCTCAAAAAATGTGAACACCTATTCCCAAATTACTATGGTCTCAGATGTGATAAAGCAGTTCTGACAGATGCTGAAGAAGAAAACAGTTCTGTGCACAACTGATGAAAGCAAGAGTAAATAGTGAAAATGAACTTTCATTTATCTGCTGAGCATGATAAAAGAAAATGGTGCCGTTTATAATTTTCTTGGGTCTGTTTTGAGAAAACCAGCCCATGCCTAAACAACAAGGTCAAAGTGAATCATTTTAAGTTTACTCATGGGATCCTAAAGTACTGGGGCAAAGGCATGCAACCATTTAGTGCCTGTAACATAACTATATGCAAGGGTCTCCAAGCACCAAAGCCCCACAAAATACGGAATGCAAATTGCTGTGGTGCCTTTTATGACTGAAAAGGAAAATTTAGGGGACATACACATCAAAGAACCCCCAGCATAGGGGAATGCTGAGATCAATGGCTGCAGAAATATGCTTGGAAAATAGAAAACAGTTCAAAATGATAATTTCCAGGAACAAGAAATGATAGCTGGAATCCTGATTAATGCTGCACAACTTGTAAAAGCATCTTTTAAAATATGAAATATTTTTTGACTAGTTTAGGTTAAAAGTAACCCTTACAATATGTTTCTGGAATGTTTAAAAGTCCTTGACAAATATAAAACCTCAGAATCATAACAAATGGACTTTATTTCCTGAAGACATATTGTTCTAGCAGATTATATATTTACCCTTTTCTGCACAAACAGAATAGAACAATAACAACATCACTATAGTGTATGAAGAGGAACTTTAGTAAATTAAATGTAGCAGGACTCCAATTAGATTGGCTCATATCACAAGGTTTTACCTACCATGGAACACGGACAACGTGCATCAAAACCCCTGATACCATCACGTTAGGCCTGGGTGTTAACGCCTTTATTTTGAATGGCATCGATGCACTTCTTTTTTTTACCCTTTAGACTGATATTACGGCATAAAGAGATGGATTTTCTTGTAACCAAGTTACCTTTGGAAATTGAAGCATGGATTTTAAAATCTAAAGTCTCTTTTAGCTGGTTGTAGTCAGATTCCACGGAGGACGCATGAAGTGTTTCTACCAAGAAAGGCATTTTTCCTCGGGTCTGATCATAGAAAACAGTGTGGTTCCATGCGTATGGGATGCTGGTGCCATCGATGGTGAAGAGCCTGGTTGAGTAGGCGTGCAGCTGCCCGGGCCCTGTCTGAATGTAGTCCTCTGTGTAATCCTAAACAGGACAGTACGGATTTGAATACCAGCAAGGCTCATACTATTTTGTTGTTGTTGTGGAGGATACTATGAAAATGCCCAATGAGAAGAAAAGACTTCAGGTGCTAAAATTCCATCATGTCAAATAAATTGTGATTATATAGTCATGTTCAGGAAATAACTTGAAGTTTGAACATTTTTATGATATTTATATTAGTTTCATAATTTTACTACTATAAACAGTTCTATAAGGGACTTGAGGTAACATGACAAGAGGAATGAAAAGATGTGAAAGGGCCATTATTATTTTTCTTTCATTTTGGAAATACTATGGTATACAGAAAGTTTTGTATATGAGTTATGATTTTCTATGTCTGTAGAAAATTAAACTCATGGCTTTAATCAATATAGGAACGATCTGGTTCTGATGAGCAGGTAATACAACCAACTAGATAGAGTGTTTGTAAAGCCTTGTCCCTGAAGATTTTTAAACAAAGACCAGCTATCCATTTCTACCTTTAGTGGTTTAGACATCTACTCTCTAAAGTCTTTAAGGAAATCTACACAAAAGTTCCCTGGGAACTTTCTATGATTCCTTGACTCATTCTCTTACCATAACTTCAATAAACAGTGAAGGCAAGTTATCCTGTTATCTTACCTTTACAGTGACATCGACAGGTGATTGAAGCTGCAGGATATGGCCGCTCACAACGATATCCAGCAGCAAAGTGCCATCAGAATCTAAGCCCCGGGCTATGTGAGTCATTCGCAAGATTTCTCCTGGAAAATTTTAATGCATTCATTTTAATAGCAATAGAAATATGGTTTGTGTAGGCACAGAGCAGATTTACCTTACCTACCACTTCAGCTATGTTATTTTAATTCAAACTTGAATAAACATAGACAATGAGTATATTAAATTAGAACTTAGCTCCCAAAGTCATTACCTATTGCACTCATTTCTTCTAAAATTTATTTTCATTTGACAAAAATGTAGCATGTGAATTTGTGAAGGATTCCACATTTTACACTCACAGCAACAGCATGGCAGTTTTACAAAAACTCTACAAGTTTGGCCAGAGGGTTTTGTTCTCTCTCCTCCTTTAAACAGTGGTAAAAGGGCATCTTAGTAAGTGGGTGGCCATGAAAAGATCCCACTTGTCTTCTGGGCTGATTAAATGCTGATTAAAGATATACCCTCCTTCAGTCCTTCTTTAAGGATCGTCGCACTGAGGCTGAAATCCCTCGAATAGACTTGAAATGAAGGTCTGTAACAACCTTAATGCACACACAGTAAGAGCCAAGAATGGCTAATACATATTTATTAAGACTAAGAGCAAAAGCAAAAATCCTTTCCATTTGTTTTATTTTCATCTTTCTGATAAAGAATCTCTGTAAGGGTGTCATAACTGAATCTTGGGATAACAGACGAAAGTCTTTGATTAACAATAACAATGGCATTTTCCTGCTCTGCTTTTGCCTTTAAAGCCTTCTCTAAGGATTAAAAGACAAAAGATACAGAAAAGAGAAAAAAGCTTTATTTATCATTATACTGCTTGAAAACACATGGCCTCATACACCCCGAGCATTATAAGTTTATAGGAAAATATTACACTGCTTCTATATCATTGATGATAAGATTGGATCGAAAACTGAAATTATTCCCTCCAGAATCTATGACATATTTTTCTTAACCACCAACACTTAAGGTAGTCATATTTTTATACAAACAGAATATTAAGTTAAACTGACACCAACCAGTTGCAAATTCCACTTGGGTTTCTCTCTTGAAGACTGCATTGGTGAGGGTAAAACCATTAACTGCTTCTCCTATTTCCTTTGCTGTTGTCCAGTAAATAGGATTTAGAATAGAAGCTATTTTTCTCATTGCTGGGCCTAAGGAAAAAAAGGAAACATAAAGCAACAAGGCAAAATAGTTACAGTCCACTCCTATTGTTTTTATAGCATGTTATTCACCAGGATTAATCTTGAATCACAGCAAAACAAATATCAATTGTAAGAGCTTACCATTGGGATAGCTACTGATTATTTAGTAGTTACATCCTCTCCGAAACTTTAAGTGAAAATGAGATGAAAAAGAATGGATAAGTTGAAAAAAAAAAAGAGGCTTATCAAAGAACTATTATAAGCAGAGACTTACCAAGGCTGCGAGGTATGTTGGTAATTTTGGCATGTATTATTTTAGTATCAGAGTTAGGGCTGTCTGTTACTGTAGCATTAAGGAAAGCAATTCCAAGTTCAACATCATTAATATTTCCAATAACACTTCCTCTGGCTCTCTGTGGTCCACCTATTGGAATAAAAAACATTCCTGGATAAGGCAACAATTCCTTCAACATTACATGGATGAAAAGGCCTGTGGTCAGAGACACTACAAATCTTTTCTCAAACATCAAAAAAGAACATATGACGTCTGATTTAAGGGTGTAATAAATCAGCTTTCAAAACATTCTACTTTTATGTAACACCCATCATTCCACATAAATCTAGGATCCTTCCAATCTATGTATATCATAGTATTATTTCACAATCCAAAGAATACAATCAGCATCCAATGCCTAAGCCAAAATAAAGAATGTGTCTGTGGATGGTGCTGAAATGATGATGGTGGTGGTGAGAGCTTACTGAGCATGGCTTGTACTATGGTAAGCACTACCATCAGTCGTCCTGTAAGGCAGCTTTAACCACAGTTTGTAGAACAGGAAACTGAAGTTCAAAGAAATGACTTCCCATTATTACATAGCTAATAAGTGGTTGAGTGAGGATCTGAGCACAGGTTTGCCTGGCATCAACACCCAAGGTCTTTGATCTATTGCCTCCCTCATGAGGACACAGAGGGAAAGGGGGGGATCACCAGCAAAACCAGCCCCAACCTTATAACAGGTCACCTCCACATCAATATTAATATCTATGGGACAGCGTTCAATCTTGGGTTTATAAATAAGGATTTTCATTCCAGTAGATGGTGGGCTTATCTAATCCTTCACTGTAAAGCAATTATATATATATATATGATAACAGTATCTGAAATATAATTATTTTAAATGTATCCAATTACAAGGCTTAAATAATGAATATTTATTAATTTCACCATCAGCTTTTTCCTTATGTATACATATATACATATATATATATATGTATAACTTTGAGAAAATTTTGAGGATATTGAATTTTCAACAGTACAATTATGGTGAAAGGCAATATAAAATTTAAAAAGTATTTCAACAATATTTTAATGTCCTCTTCCACTGTTCAAACAAAGGTGTTGGTTTCTAACACAGAATAAATAGCTACTGAACTTTTAAAAATGAATTGTATGCTTTTATAAGAGAGGGAAACATAAGGAAAAAGCTGATGGTGAAATTAATAAATATTCATTATTTAAGCCTTGTAATTGGATACATTTAAAAATAATCATGTTTCAGATACTGTTATCATGCATTATATAATGGGAAAAATCTGAGTATGGTATCTTATCATTTTAATTTGCACCTACTTTGATTATTAGTGAGAGAAAACATGTTTTCATGTTGATTCAGCCTTCATATACCAGGTTACAATAATTTTTTTCTCAAGCATCGAGGATACAATAGGAAAGGAAAAAAGGACATAAGGACTGCCTTCATAGAACTTTTATTCTTACAGGGGATAAAGACATTCATCGAAATTCTACAAATAAATGTAAAGTTCAAATGTGACAATGTACAAGGTATCTGCTACTCAGGGAGGTCTAAGAAGGATGTAAAAATAGAGTAGGATATCTGAAAGAAATTTAAGCCTTAACTAACCCAGGGAAGGGGTGGGGAAGGGCTTTCCAAGTAGAAGTACCAGGTGTCACCCTTTTGGGCGGGGAAGGGGCATTACTTGCCACATCTGAGAAACCAAAAAGGTAGAGAGGTTAAAGAGTGATGGGGTTCATGGTGCAGGATTATGCAGGAAAGTAGACAACACAGCCTGTCAGGCCCTGGTAGACCATTATGATCCTTACCCTTGGTCCTAAGCAAGGGGAAAGCTGAGTAGAAGGACCACGAATGAACTCACTAGTTTTCTGTGCATCACTGACATCTCAACCTCCCGTTTTGACTCTGGTCTCACAAAGGAATATCTCTTGTGTCCCATTGCTCAAAAGAAGTCTCCTAGCTATGACTCTCTCGCTAGGATTCTAGAAACTTTCTGCCAGACTCCCGTAACCCAAATTTATGCCTACTTGGATTTTTGCTTATTTGGATTTTCTGCTGGCTGCCACTGGAACCCCAGCAACACTAGATGTTGAGCTTCAAAATGCCTCAGCTGAAAGGCGAGCTATCCCTCGGCCTATTTAGCAAAGCTTCAAACCCCTCAGAAATCAGTTGATAGATCGAGCAGTTGACTGGTAGATACCCTTTTAGATTGTCTGAATTCCGTAACTCTTTTAAGGTAATCTTCTTCTCTCAGTCTGTCAAAAAGGTCCTGTACTTTTCAGGGACATTTTATTTCTAAAGCAACCTTAAGGCTCTGTTAAGTCTGTTGCCGTCCTGACACTTCAACAACGTGAAACTGCTGTTGTTCATTTCCTTACAGTCCTTAGAAGTCTAGCCCCTAAAATAAGTACCCTTTGGATTATCCACCATTTCTTGGGATTATAGCTAACTCTTTGGAAGCTCCATGAGTTCTAAAATTCCAAATTTGTTCCTTCCGAATTTTTCCATCATATACAACATAAAGCCATATTGCATGACTTGAGGATTATGGTGCTTGAACTTTTCCTGTTCTTTTTCCTCAAACTAAAGTGGTTCTCCTCAAACCCTGCTTTTATTTTTCACATGCATGTTCTCCTGTCCGTTAATGGACAGTCTGCAGCTCTGTACTTCTGTTACATATCCAGTCTCCATCCTGGTTTCACTTTATCCTAGAGTCTCAGCTTGGCTTTCCCCACACTGCCTTATCATTTTACTCCTGAATCTCAGGACTTCCACTCATGGCTGTGCAGACTATACCTTTTGAACAAGGGAGACTGAAAATGAGAAAGCAAAAACTAAAACTCAGACATGAGCCTTGTGTAGAGCGGCAAAAAACAGGGGGAAAAAACACATTGTTTTTTCTTCCTCCAAGTGTTGGCACCATGATGTAGTTTGTGTGCTCAGAGTGGCACCTTTTTCTAATTTGTCCAAATATGCTACAAATGATTCTGCCAAAGTCTAATTCAATTCCTCACCAGGACATGCTTGTATATTGCATCTGGATACTTGAGTAGCATCTCCTGGACAGGGATGACCACTTTTAGATGGCACTGGGTTGTTGCACAGCCGTTTCCGAGTCTTTTCACCTCCCCCACAAGAGGCAGAACACCTGCTCCAACTATGCCAGTTTCCCCAACTTCCATCCACTGAAGTTAGAAAACAAGAATGGAATGGTCAATATTAACACACTGGTAACAGATTGGTTTTAAAATCTACTTTTAGGGCAACTCTGCATTTTTTTTAAGACCTCAAAGCATAAGTTATTACAATGAGCACCAAATGAAATGCCATACTCATTCTACTGTCGGGAGTGGGAAAGCTCACCAGGACACATGTTGGTGTTGCATCTCTGGATCTGGGAGTCAGGCCCCCCACAAGCTCTTCCACCATTGGAGGGACGAGGGTTATCACATGTGCGGTACCGCCGCATTTGCCCTCCGTTACATGTCCGGCTGCACATTTCCCAGCCACTCCAAGGACTCCAGTTACCATGAACTACAAACACAGAATCATTTTAACAAGAAAATGATCCCTATGAATGAGAAGTGTTATAAACAATGACATTCATCCACAAGGTGTGGGAAAGTCTGTCCAGGGACTGAAAACAAATATGTATGTCTATAAATAGGCAACTTTCAAAGGCAGGAGGTTAAGCTGCTGCTTTGATTAGAAACTGTACATACATTCCAGAGATTGTGTGATTCCATTTAACATACAGCTATTGAGCCTTAAAGTATGCCAGAAGCTGGTGAGTATGAACAAAACAGGGTCTCTATCCATGATGAGCCATGGCTGTAACACTCAGAATACAATAAAACTCAGATTTCCAGATAACAAATTGCTGCTAGGGTCTAAGACTCTAGCTTGGTGACTGAATTAAGGCAATAAGATGATTGGTTGCCTCCATAATGGAGTCATCAACACCCTTAACAGTTAGCATATGAGAGCATCCTCTTCCTTGCACTCTGTAGCCAATCCTATATAAAGAAAAAGAAATAGGACACAGCTCCTGCCCATGCAAATCAATGATATCTATTTATTATACAGATATAGCAGAAACCATACAATGTTTTGATATGCTAAAGATAGGTAGAAGAACCAAGTGACAGAATAATATTGATGCAAGTATTTAAGATCCGAATGAAACTTGAAGGAAGTGTGATGGTGACTCTCCTATTTCCGACACTCACTTGGACAAGGATCATTATTGCAAGAATCGCTCTGGACATCACTCCCTTCACATTTGCTGCCTCCATCCTGGGGGGCAGGGGCAGAGCAGTCCCTTGTTCTCTGTCTGGCTCCTCCTCCGCAGGATACAGCACAGGCACTCCAGCTGGACCAAGTTGTCCACTTGCCATCAACTGGTATTGGGGGAAAACATAGGTGCTCAGATACCCCATAAACAGCCAGGATGGAACAGACTGGGAACTGATACACTCTCTACATAAGAGATAGGCGTAAAGTTATTGAAGGTTTAACCAGTATTTCTCATACCTGGACAGCGTCTTTCATTGCAAACTTGGATCTGGGTTTCTGCTCCAGCACAGTGTGACCCATCAAAGGATGGTGGTGGGTTATTGCACAGTCGTGTTCTTGACTGAGTGCCTTTCCCACAACTTTTGCTGCATGTGCCCCAAGGCTGCCAAGTGTTCCACGCTCCATGAACTATAAATACCCCAAGAGACAGTTTCAAGTCACAGAACCAGTTTTGTTAAAAAACAAATAAAATTATACGAAAAAGTTAACTCAGTAATGAGTTAAATTAGTCCAGAATCTAAAAAAAATGAAATTGGGCCAAAGGAAACATACATCGTTTTTCCCTTTCTCTTTCTGGTTATATTCGCACAGGAATTTGTACTATAGGTAAACTCAGGAAGCTTCCTAATGCCAACATACATGCTTAAAATTATCCAAAGGGGTTATTCTATTAGAATTAAATATAATCAAACTGGCATATGTAGACACAATCTGCATGTTTAAATTGTAGCAAAGTATTTGTCTGTACTTTGTACTCTGTAAGAAGTGGCAGAGATGAGGAGTGACAGATCTGTTACGGACAATGTAGATATTTCCACAATGATAATTTGAACCCCAGATTCAGCTTCATCTTTAAATATGTACTTGGCCTTTCAACAGCATGATGATTTGCACAGTTGAAACTCTTTGAAAATTTTTCTCCATTACATAATGTTCATGAATTAAAAATCCTGAATAACACATTCACCTGCTTCCTAAACAAAAGAAAACACTGACCAGAAATTTCCAAGGAATGATATTAAAGCATTCCTTTTGGTAACTAACACATTACACCATCTGACCGCAAAACTGGAACAACCTTAAGTTTCCTACCAGGTCTATGGGCTGAGAATCAACGTTATGGTTTCTCTTATGTACAAGTCAGTACCAGGTTATATTTTCATTTTAAGGGAACTTTCTAGATATGGGTTCATAAATTATTTTTTTGGTTACCATGTTTAATCAAGATATGAACCAAAATTGGGAGCCTCAAGGTCCATGTTTAAATAGTCTCTTAATACAACCTCTAATGCGCCCCTCAAATAAGTTGAAAACCAAGTAATGAAATTATCATTTGTCTGCTTTGTTTAGAAAATATGTAAAAATGTGTCTTGCATTTTCTTTGAATTAATTAATTTCTGATTGAGTTGACCAAATATCCTTGTACTTTGTAGACACAGGCAAACAGTCATCCAAATCCACTTTAGCTGACAAGAAGTTGTACTAGGAAGTATGTGATTAAACCTAAAAGGAAGGAATTAAACCTTTAAATATATGGTAGATGTTACTCAAAACTACAACTGTATTGATTTGAATACTGTTGATCAGTCCTCATAAATGTACTCTTTATAATTTCAAAAATTCTGCCTTTTAAAAATATGTTAATATGTTCTATTTTCAAAGCTGTTGGTTTATAAATGTTCAAACCTCTTACAATGTTAAGCTACATGTTACAGATGCATCTTTTATTGGAGGATTGCAATTGGGTGATATTTATTCATTTAAGTCTTGTGTAGTTTCTCCTATACATAAGCAGAAATTTTCAACTGAAGATTAAAAAAATCAATCTAGAAAACACTAATCAGAACTGTCTTTAATGGCATAAATTGTGGTTGAGAGTTAAAATGTTTCTTATATATGTATGGAACGATAAGAAAAAAGGAAGAAGGGTAGTAAAAACCAGAGAAAGCATAAAACACCATGATATCTAAATAATACAATATTAAATGACTATAGAGGAATTAGTATATGAGAAAAATGCAACATATAATGAAATGTACTTGCACTTCTGGTTACTGAAAGGCAGTAGAGCATGGCGGTTAGCAACAGGTACTGGAGCAGACGCCCTGCGTCTGAAGCACCACTCTGCTCTTGTTAATTGTGTGATCGTAGACAAACTCCTTGGCCTCTTGTGCCCAGTTCCATCATTTGTACATACAGATCATAAAGAATCTACCTTATTAGGGCTGGGTGAGGAAATAATGAGTTTATACATGCAAAGTGCTTGGAACAATGTAGGACACACAAGAGCTACACAAATATGAGCTATGAGTTATTACAGCCATTCTTCATTTAACTTTCTCAAAATGAAGACCATCTTTAAAATGTCAGAAAGACACTGTAGCAACACACACACACACATATATATATGCATATGTATTTTTTTTAGGGCAATGATTTTCAAATGGTAGCAAGATGGGTCTCTTCAGAAGACATCAATCTTTTGGAAGAATGGGAGTTTTAAAAAAAAATTCTTCTAATATATCTTATATACAGCTAATCCTTATTACTCTTGGATTTTGTATTTATGAGTGCACCTAGTTGTTAAAATTTGTTTGTAACCCAAAAATCAATGCCTGCAATGCTTATGGGTCATTCAAGGACATATGCAGAGTGGCAAAAATCTTGAGTTGGCAAATGTGCATGAGGTTGAGGTTAGACAAGGCAAGATGCTCTGCCTTTTTGTTTCAGTTCTCATACTGTAAAAAAATATCCTTTGCAAGGTATATTTAGTGTCATGTTTTTTACATTTTTGTGCTTTTTATTGGTGTTTTCACTGTTAGAAGTGCCTACAAGCATAGTACCAAAGTGCTATCTAGTGTTTCTAAGATCAAGAAGGCTATGATGTGTCTTACAGAGAAAATACACAGTAGCTGTTGGCTGTGGGCTAAATGTTAATAAATCAACAATATATATTAAATGAGGTTTCTTTAAGCAGAAACACATAAAATAAGCTATATATTGATCCTATGACAAACATGTGACCACAGGCTCAAAGGAGCCTAGCCCTGTATTTTCCCTAGGAGCAATGGTTCAGCGCTAGTGTTTGTGGCAACTTTATGGAACATAACTACCGTGAATAGTGAGAATCAACTGTACATCTCTTTCCTCTCTCTCATAATAGAAAGACAGATACACAAAACTCTGTGTTTTTAATCTCCTAGCTCTGTCTGCTGAGGGAGCCAAGATACCCAGACCTTATTTTCTAAATTCAATTCTTCTTTAAAAAGATCAAAGATTCCCTGTAGAATCTTTGAGGCAGAGAAGTACAAGATGAAATATCTATTTGTACTGAAAAGTAAGGAAGTACGCAAAGAGTCATGGGGACATGTCCAGAGAACACTGAAGCTAGCCTGAGGAGGTACCCAATAACCATACAGGGACAATTTGAGCATCACAATAATAATAATAGTAGCGGGCTATAAACCATTGAACTAAATGATATTTGAGTCCTTACTGATAGAAATCAAGAAATAAGGAAATAAGAATGAATAGAAAGGCCTTTCGTACAATAATAAATGTAGAAGCGATAGTGGGATGAGAAAATAAGTATTTTTCACAGATCACAGTAAAAACTGTTTCAGGAAAGAATGATAAATGGATGCTAAAACAACTGTGTGAAAGTTTGATGCAAAGTAAAATGTTTATCCAGTCTCAAAGCAACCCTCCAAAATGTTCATTAATTACAAAGGTCAAAATAGTAACTATAAAAGGGACAGACACCACCTTAAACAAGTGATCAGAATTAACATCATCGGTCTGGAACAAATTGCCATCACGTGCCTTCTGATATAATGCTCTGAGAGGGACACCAAATCATTTCGGTGTTATTCCTGCCAAAATGCACAACCTGAATCTAATCATGAGGAAATATCAGTAAACCCAAGTTGAAAAATATCCTACAAAATAATTGGCCTGTATACTTCAAAAATGTCAAAATTATGAAAGACAAAGAAAGACTGAGAAACTGTTCCAGACCAAAAGAGACTAAAGAGACGTGACAAATAAATGCAATGTGTAATCCTGAAATAGATCTTAGATGGTGGAAAAAAAAAAAAAGAGTCCTAAAAGATATTACTGGGACAACTGATGAAACATGAATATGGACTTTGGATTAAAAAGTAAGATTAGATAACAGTATTGTATCATAAAACTTCCTGATCTTGATAATTGTATTGTGTTGATGTTAGAGAATGTCCTTGTTTTATGGAATATACGCAATTGGTGAAGCCGGGTGAAGAGTATATATAGGTGTTATTTGTATTATTTTTGTAACTTTTCTGTAAGTCTTGCATTATATTAAAACAAGTTAGTACTAAAACAAAAATCTCTTTCTTGTCCCTCTAGCTATGTCACCTCAGTGAAATACTTAAAGTTTATTTTCTGAATCTTAGTTTTCTGATATGTACAATAGGATGCAATATGTAGCAGATAACAGTTTCTCTTGGGTCTGTCTGCATTCCCTTTTTTTTTTTTTAACCACCCAGACAGGGCATTTCTCCCAGTTGTGCTCCATCTCTTCAACTCAATTAGTTTGTTCAGTATGTGTATCAATATCTTAAAGATATTGTCTGTTTTATTTGTCATTCTAAACCTAGCACATAGAACAGTGACTTCGGTATAGACTAGGTACTCAATAAATACTTGTTGGATGAATGAATGAATGAACAGTCCTTACTGTATTCCATATGATCCCTTTGAGGCTGCCAAACAAGGAGCCCTGCCCCTCTTGTCACAAGGTAGGCAAGTAGCCCAGGCTGGCTATCAGAGTAACCTTCTTCTGGACACAGTTGAGTCCAGGATGGGCATGTGATGCGAGCAGAGCAAAACAGGTTTCTTTCTCAGGGGTTTATATGAGTGCTGAGAGCAACAGAATCTCTTCTGCTCTGAGGCGTCAGACTACATGGCTCCTGTGAGCCAGAAACTGCCAGCAGTCATTTTTTCCACCACATGGAGAGAGTTTACTGGAGAATAAAGCCAAAGAGAGGAAAGCAGAGATGAGAGATAGAAAACATGCTAGGAAAAACATTGGCCAAATCCTTGACTCTAGTTGTTTCTGAAGATTTTTCTACTGAAGTTTAAGTTTGATTTCTGTTACTTTCATCTGAAAAAGCCCTAAAATAGTTGTTTTACAAAGTCAATAACAACATTTGCATAAGGCACCTAACACAGTTCTGAGGATATGATAGGTATTTAGTGAATGGTGGCTGCTATTATTTTACCCCTCATCAGTTGGGTATTCCTGAGGAAATCCTTAACCTAACCACTCTAGGCTTCATTTTTCTCACCTGAAAATGAATGGCTGGATTAGGTGTGACCTAAATTCCCCTTTACCTCCCTAATTCTATGATTTTAGAAATACTTAATGCTTTCTTTGCATGGTTAAACATATACAACAGTTTGGAGCCTGTTATAATGTTCAATTAAATCTGTGTTTTACCTAATATTTTGAATAAGAAATTTTACTTAATGTGGGTAATGTCATATCTCCACAAGGATATCCATGAGACAGAACTAAGACCACAGGATCAATATATCCAAGGACAGAGGCTATAACGTCTTTCACAGCAAAGAAGAAAAGGTAATTGAAACCCCTTTATAGGAGTTAAACATATAAAAGTTTGCTTATCCTGATATTATTCGTGGATTCTAACCTGGGCAAGGTCTAATGTTGCACATGATCGTTTCCACAGCATTCCCTTCACAAGGCCGGCCGCCATGCTGAGCTGATGGATCGTTGCAAGTTCTGGTCCTTGTTCGATTTCCATGTCCACAGCTCCTTGTGCATTCTCCCCAAGGACTCCATTCTGACCAGCTACCATCCACTATACAAAGGCGAACAATTATAAACATCAGATATGATTCAATTGAAAGTACTAACCTTATGGCAATCCACAGTCAGGGACCAGAAATGAACATCTAATTAAGCACATCCTACCAGTTGGACAAAGAGATGTACCTGGACATGGCTTATTTTGACAGTTTTGCATTTCTGAGTCTGACCCTTGGCAAGACTTCCCACCATTGGCTGGAAGGGGGTTGTTACATAGACGACTCCTCTTCTGGATGCCTTTTCCACAGGTGGCACTGCAGGATCTCCATGGAGACCACTGGGAAAATCCACCATGAACTGCAAATAAGACATTGTACTTTGTCTTAGGTTTTTGTAAATAAAAATTTGTAGACCAGATTTCAGTGAAGATATGCATTGTATCTAGAGCTGAATCAATAATTGCTGAGAAATCTTGCTTATGAAATCTGCTCTTCTTTAAGGTAAAATTAAAATCTAAGAGTGCAAGGACTCCCAAACAGTTAACTAGAGTTGCTTCCCCGCTCCCATCCTGACTTCCTTGGACATAACTACTAAGAGTTATAGACCAAGAAGTTAATATAACGTTTACTTTTTGGATACAAAGCATTCTTTAAAGCAAAATATATTAATTTATTTCTTAGGATAAATTTGACTTAATTTTGAATAAAAATTTCAGTTTGGGATTTTGAACTATTAACTTGACATTTTTCAGCTTCAATCTGTATTGCTTTAGTCTCTTTGGCTTGTAAATTGTGATGTGCTTTTGTCCTAGCCCCATAACCTAAGATTTTGTATTGGTAGAAAAGACTTGGACTGAAATACTGAATCATTTTTATCAGTCAGGTTTTCTCAAGTGCTATTTAATATGAATGCCCTTTTGATCACACTCACCCTGGACTGTGACAGGAACTTTGACAAGGACAGAACCCATCAAATTTCGAGCAACACATTCATATTCAGAGGTATCTTCTTTCTGAGCAGCAGCAATATGAAATGAGTTGTTGGGCAATATAGTAACCCGGTCATTCCAGGGGATGGGTTGCCCTTGACGGGACCACATAATGGTTGGACGAGGCTCTCCAGTTGCCTGACAATTCAAAATGACTTTTCCACCAGCATTAATGACAATTTCCACTGGCTCAACAGTGATAACAGGAGGACCTATAGGAAGAAGCACATTTAGATTTTGTGCAGCCACATCAATATTTTACCATTATTAGAGTAAAAGTTTATTGTACATTATGTGGTAGCATTATGTTGAAAAAAACTTTTTTATAACACTATAGCTTTCCAACCACCAAAATTGCAATTGCCATTGACAGAATTTTCATAGCTCTGTCTTGGTAAATGTAAAAATCTAAAATATCAAACCAGATTAGTCTGGAGCATAAATACTACAGCCATGCTTTCCAGATACAAATCCTACCTACTTGGAGGGTTCTTGTTAGACTCAACTAGGATGATGCAAGCACAACTTAGATAGGTTACACACACATAAACAGCTATTGTTGTTGTGATTGTCTTTATATTATATGGTGAACATTCCCTTCTTTCCCTTTGATCATTTTTAAGGTAAAGAGTCATCATTCATTCATTCATTTGTTCAATAAATATGTATTGAAAACCTACTGTTTGCCAGGCATTGTGCTAGATGATGAAGTTACAGAGATAATAGATATAATATCTAGTCTCAAGGAGTGCACAGTGCATTGATAAGACAGACATGTAAATAATTATTTATCTGTGCTATAGAACAGGTAAACAACAGTAACATCATAGATCAAACAAAAGCATGTTATTGGAAATGGAACAAAAAAGGAGGACAATTCAAGAATTGTTAAAGTAGGAATAACAGTACTTTGTCATTGAGTGGCATGATGTCAGGGGAGGAATCAATGACTACCAGATTTTGACTTGTACAATACAATCATTGTTTGGGCAATTCGACAGAACACAGGAAGAGTAACAGACTTGGTGTGAGGGAGTGAGAATGATGATGTGCATCCGTTTTGGATCGCTGAACTTTGAGGTACCTGGGAATATTCAGGTAGAAATGTCTAAAAGCAGCTGGGTGTTCAGATTTGGAGTTCAAAATAGAGATATGGTCTAGAAATTTAGATTCATGACCCATTCCTGGATGGATAAGATTGCCTCACAAGGGAGTCTAAAATGAGAGGAACAGGACCCAATACAGAAACCAGTGGAACAAATACTTAAAGGATAGGAGACAAGTGATAAATGATTCTATAAATTGATCACTGAGGCAGGAAGAAAATTAGAAGAAAATGTTTTCTGGAAACCAAAAGAGTTTCAAGAAGGGATAAGTTAACAATATTGATAGTGGATGGTAGCTGATCATGTGGAATCCTTGGAAAGAATGTAAAAGTTGTACGGAATTGATGGCAGAATATTTCTCTTTTCACTGGTCTCCAGTGCCAAGAAAGATAGAGTATGAAAGAGTTCATGGAAGAGAAGTGACTTGAAATAGATCTTCAAAATGAGTACTGTTATATGGGCACAGAGGAGAGAGAAGAAGGAAGCAGCAAGGCATGGAAGTGGGATTTAGGTTTTTTGTTTTAAATAAAGCAGAGGTTAAAAAGAATAATTCATCCTAAAGAGCAGCAGCATATAAGGATTTAAGCACTGTTCAAAATTAATTCACAAAGAATCTTTAAAAAACATCAGAAGGGTTTATACTTGAATAGGTAAGTAAAAGGGAGAGTATGCATTTTTGAGTAGAATGAAAATGTTTCAGTAAGATTGAATTGAATGGTGGAACGATTCACTCAATGAAAGGTAACGTATATCAGATAATTCAGGGCGGTGGCTGCCTATTTTAGACTGATAAATGGAACACATAAAATATAAGACACAAATGGGAATAAAATGTTTTTTATTTATGATATTACTATGCTAATTGTTATTGTGAAGTATTACTGCCTTTTCCAAAAGTAATTATTCCATGTGAGGTTTGAATATCTTATAATTCTCAGATAATGAATTATTCTTATATATACCACATGGTCCTATAAAATTGCCTTTTTACTTGATGTTTATGTTAACTTCACTCCAGGAACTTTCAGTGTCGGGACTTTTATTTCTCTCCCACTGCTCTATTTAAATCTATTTATTCAATAAACTGTTGTTGAATAAAGCAAATTTCTTGAATTTTTGGACATACAGTCCATGAATATACAATTACTGGTTCACAATATCATCAATATAGTTGTGTATTCATCACCATGATCATTTTTAGAACATTTGCATCATTCCAGAAAAAGAAATAAAAAGAAAAAAGAAAAAACTCATATATCCCATAACCATTACCCCTCCCCCTCACTGACCTCTAGTATTTCCATCTACTCAATTTATTTTACCCCTTATCCCCCTCGATTGTTTAGTTTTGTATCCATATTTTTTTACTCATTGGTCCAGACTCTGGATAAAAGGAGCATCAGATACACGGTTTTCACAATCACACAGTCACATTGTAAAATCTATATTGCTACACAATTGTCTTCAAGAATCAAGGCTACAAGAGCACAGTTCAACAGTTGCAGATACTTCCTTCCAGCCACTCTAATATACCATAAAAAGGCATATCTACTTATTGCATAAGAATAGCCTCCATGACAACCTCTCGACTGTTTGAAATCTCTCAGCCCCTGAAACTTTACTTTGTCTCATTTCTCTCTTCCTTCTTTTGGTCAAGAAGGTTTTCTCAATCCCATGATGCTGGGTCCCAGTGAATTCTAGACATTCTATTTCTAATGGAACAATTATTATCAATTATAAAATACTTGATAGGGAGATTTACATTCCTGGGAATCATGTCCCATGTAGAGGATAGGGCAGTGTTCACCTGCCAAGTTCATTTAGAGAGACCACATCTGAGCAACAAAGGGGAGTTCTCGGGGGTGACTCTTAGGTATAATTATAAGTAGGCTTAGCCTATCCTTTGCAGGAATAACTTTCATATGGGTGGACCCCGAGATCATGGCTCAACCTATTGATTTGGTTGTCCCCACTGCTTGAGAGAATATCAGGAATTCTCCAAATGGGGAAGTTGACTATTTTTTCCTTTCTCCCCAGTCCTCCAAGGGAACTTTAAGGCAGCCTTTTTTAAACTGGACCAGTGGAATACTCTTCCAGGAGAGATTAATGGTGTGGTGCTCTGCATACATCCTCCCAACAAAGAAAGGAGAAGGAATCACTTAGCAGCTTTTCGGCAAATGTGGCATTTAATATCCTCTTCATGTAGACCTATAATTCACAGCAGCCTATTAAGATTCCTAGGAAGATCTACTACAGTGAGTAAACTTGGTTCCTCTAAGCAGAGTTTGGTACATAGTGGGTGCTCTATGTATGCTTGTTTATAAATGGATGAACTTTCCTGAATGCCTCTTTTCTAGGATTTACTTGGCCATGGGACACCACACTGTTTTTTTCTAATAACAACTCACAAAAGTTATCATTTGATAGATATGGACCTTAGTAAAACCCTGTCTTACATATCTGTTAAATGTCTATTATCTATTAATGTCCCAGACAGTTAGTCAAACACCTGTTGGGAAACATTAGTCTAGAGTACCTGAATAATAAATGAAGACAATGTATTTTAAATTCAGAAAATTAATTGGTTTGTTTAAATTTTCAACCAATAACTCTGCCACGGGTCAGTCCTCGAATGGTTCCGTTGACCCTCCAGTGGGCCTTCAGAGTCTTTCATATTTTTCTAATTATGAAAGCTCTGTCTTCTGATGTTTTTTTTACTGAGAGCTTCTCAATAAGCATGGGGATTCCATCCAAGAAGCAGTTAATTCATGGATCTTGGTGTAAATAAACCCTGGAGCTCTTTTGAGTTCATTTACATTATTCTTTTTTTTAAAATAAATATTTCTAAAGTCCTATCAATAATATCTTAGCAACCACATTGCAAGAACTTGAACAAACTTGAAGAAGAGTTTTCCACTGAATAGGTGTCAAAAAAGCACTGCCACCAAGCACTTGCACTTTAGGACTACACATGCTCGACAAAAAGGTAGAAAATGTCTATCAGTTTTATACGTGATAATAATTGTTCCATTAGAAATAGAAAACTAAATTAGACATGCTCTGAAAACTACTATTAAGGTACATGCTATACATTCAAAGCAAGTGAACATTCTTTATCAGGAAACATTTCTTAAATCAAGTGTTGACTACTTGGAGCCTAAGTATAGAACATGTGGAGTTTAAGTAAACAGCTTACTTTGCAGAGTCAGGCTCATGCTGCGCTCCACCACCCCAGCTTCATTGGCCGCTACACAAGTATAGTCCCCAGCATCTTGACTCTATGAAAATAAGCAGTGTTTCATAAAAATAGGAGTCTGTGGAGCAGGGAAAATCTCTTTTATCCACATGAGCCTAATTTACATGAAAATTTATTTTTGAGAAGGCATTTTAATGGAAATAGATAAACATACATAAATCTAACCTCATCACTAGGTTTAAAAAAAGAAATTCTTCTCCTTAACTTCTTGAAGACAGACAGTTCATCATCCCTCTCTGGAAATAATAATTGATAGGACAACAGAGAAAAAGTGACATATTTTTAGAGCAGCTATTAGAAATTATCTAACTAAAGAAACATGTTTTAAAGGCATTAAAGTAAAACAAATGAACAAATATTGTATCCTTCCTAATGGAAGTTATTTAAAAGACATTAAGTTGGCTTCTGTCTTTAGAAAGCTTGAAATGAAGAGAAAACAAAAGATTGAATTTACTTGCAATAATAAATCACAAAAGGTAAATCATATAATCTTATATATATATGGCATAGAAAATAACTCCTATATGGATTTAGATTTGGTGACTAATTAGAATATCAGATTTCCGTAAAGTTCTTGTGAATGGGACAATTCTGTTCTCAATAGAAAAAGTAACTCAATAGATGGGACCTGATTTGTAAGGAGTGCTATAAACATTGTTTAGATGTTTAATTTGAGGTTTCAATGTATTACCAAATAAACATTTCTAGTTGGAAATGGAACTTAGAAAAGCTTCAGGACTGGAGAGAATATATTCAGAAATCTGAAATAGTATAATGGGAAAATTTAGCATAAGTATTAACATTGGCATTAGAAGAAGCCCCAAGCACTTCAGAAGTGATAACATTTGAGCAGAGGAAAAGGGAAAAAGTGGCAATGAAGAAGCCAGAGACTTCTTAGCGTTAATAGAAGCTAAAGGTAGAAACCATCTTAAAATTGAAGGAACAATTAATAGCATTTAATGCTGAAGTGAAACCAAGGTGAATCGAAGACTGAAAATAGTCCATTGGATTAGGTGACTAATAGTACCTTTTAATTAATAATTATTTCAAATAACTAACAACAAGAGCACCTAAGAGATCTCATCAAATGTGAACTAAAAAAATTACCTATATGTATTCTAGGTGAGACATTTTTAGATAATAATGCATCCATTTGACTCCAAAACTAACATAACTGAAAGTTCCAATCACTTACTGAGTTACTGAAGTTTTGGGAAAAGCCTAATATAGTTATGGGCTTAGGGATGAAATCTACTCCTATAATTTATTTATAATTGTAGTTGTAATTCTTCAATTTCCTTATTCTAAAACAGATTTGCAGAAGTTATCCCCTAATGTTAAAATGATAGGTCAATGACTGGGAACAATGTAGCAAAATTATCTTATTACTTTTATTTATTTGAAAAGGCTGAAAATATCAGCTTAAAACCCTTGTTTCAGTTTTTAAAAAATAACCCATAAATTTCGATTTTATGATTTAAGAGAATCTTCTCCCATTCCTGGCACACACACTGGAGGCACTGAATGTGGCAGTTTAAGTGGGCATTGACGATTCCAAAGTAACTTACTATGGTGCCATAGATGGCCAGTGAGCCATTACCAAGTTGCCGGATTCTGCGGCTAATTTCAATTTCCACTCCCATTCTGCTCCAGTGGATGGTTGGGGCAGGGTCTCCTTTCACCTCACAATTCAGGATTGCATTACCACCGAGTGGCTCAATCCAATTAGAAGGGTCATCACCTTTGAAGACGGGAGGTTCTGGGAAATACATAAAACAAATACACAGTAAAAGGGAGCACTGACAATTTCCTTGTGATTTTGACCTATTTAGAAACATAATTCACAGTAAAAAAGGAAAATCTACTCTGGAATCATACGAATTGTCCAGAAAAAGCTGCTCCTGCTAATTAACAGATAATTTTGTCCATTTTAAGAATCTAAGCTAAGTCTACTTTGTGCTAGTCTCTTTATTTACTATTTACCTAACTTGAGTTGGTGACTCATAATTTTTTTCTCATGAATATGCTCATCAGTGAAATAGGACTATATACTTTAATAAACTGACATAATACTGTATTACTATTTAAATGATGCAAAAAACAAACCACTCCTATAAATAAATTGTAAATTAAAAATAGAGAATTTTCCTTACCTTTTACATAAACAAATCCAATTGCTTTCACAAAACCAACACTGTTGTCTGCAGTGCATACATAAGTGCCTGAATCCTCTTTTGACACTCTTTCAATAACAAGTTCACTGTGTCCATTGATGCTGTCAAAGTGAGCTGAGGGGAACAAATTAGGAAACAACACAAATAACTCAGTAACCTAGGAAAATATTCACGACAGGTCAATAATTTGCAGGTTAGATTTACGAGTTAGCAACTGAACCCAAGAGATCTCATCATGACATTGGAGAAGAGAGCTGTTTTCACAGTTTTCTTCCTCTGAGGTATTCTGTATGTATACAGAAACTCATTTGAAGAATGAAAAACAGCAGAAGGAACAGGAAAAGAAAATGAAAACAAACGTCTTTTGAAATTATTTTAGATTAAAATAAACCTTTCGTCCAGTTGCTTAAAGCTGGCTCATAGCCTCTCGGGATTCAAAATCTTTCATTCAGAAAAACGACATCTTCCATTTCATTTTATCTCACCATGATTTTCTACCCAAAAATTTACATAAAACACATGAAACCCTTTTCGGTTATAATTCAACCAATTTGGCAGGTCAGAGGGGGGAATCATGAAAACACATGCTAGTTAGGTAATAATGACAACATGATCAAAGTTGTAATAGTTTAAACTCCTCCATAAATGATGAGGATATAAATATTTATAAAGGTAGTTATAATATTTGGAAAAGAATATAAGGTAAACATGCTAATCCTAAAATAATAGACGCTAAGATTCTAATTAGCACAACCACTGTCTGTGTTTATCTTGCATGCTTCCCTATCTTTCCCTATTGTACCTTTCTAATTTCATTATGCTGAAATAGTTAAGTGGAAAATCAGGCTTTAGAAATTTAAGTAGCCAATTGAACACTACAACTTTAAAAAAAAAAACTGATGAGATCTTTGACATTGCTCTTTCTTAGCGGGATGCACTGCTGTTATTAGTAAGATAATACAGCTGATAAATTCCAGCCATTAAGATAAATCCTTATAAAAGCAAAAGCTCAAGCTGATTACTACTTTTCTAGCAAGACATTTATTAAATGCTTATAGTGCAGTACTTCAGAAATCAGATTTTCGATGCAACCACTTCTCAATATGTACACTTTTATGCTGATGACACAGTCTAACAATAAGTAGATACTTGTCCTCCCAGGAATGAGTGCTACTGGATTCCAGACACTGCCTTAGCACATCATGTACATATGCACCAGAAATTTTCTACATAGATTAATCTATATTTATAATAGAGGTTGAGTCACACAGTGGAAGCAGAGTTCTTTGTAAAATTAGGCGAATCTTCAAAATTCAAACAGTAATCACCTTGATTTACCTTGATAAAGGGATCAAGGAGATAATCCCAATTCATCTAGGTAAAATAAATTTAGATATACATTATTGTCTATGCAGGAGGAATTCGTTTTAGCTTAAAAATATCTAACTATGCCTGCACCATAAAGTTCTGCAATAAACTTATCCTTTTAAAGGAATGGATAGAATGCATATGCTGGGTAAACAGTAAAATCTGAGCAGAGGAATACATTTTTCAGAATTTCAAGCAATTCTTCTCAGTAATTTTCCAGTCAAATCCCATAGAGGAAATGGAAATTGGTTTAGAGCTCTAAATGGGCTTTTTAATTCATCTCTTAAAAATCATATCACCAACCTGGAATTATATTGTTATTGAAGGTCCATGTTAACTTGGGCAATGGAACACCAGTTGCTTTACAGCTTAATTGTAGCCGTTCTCCTCTATTTAATGACACATCTCCAGGAAGTTCAGTAAAAGTGGGGAGAACATGCACAGTCAGGCTGACAGTGTGTGTGTCTTCACCTGCAGCATTGTTAGCAACACAGGTATAGGTGCCAGAATCCTCCGGCTTAAATAAAAAATCATAGTGCTTAACATTATAGGAACTTACATCATATCACACAAAATACATAAGAGTGCATAGTTTGGTCCCTCAAAGAAGCATCCTTATTTAAAGACTACTTAAATTTCCCTTTCTAGTCTGAACCATTTGGTCAGACTTTGCATACCAAAACTCCATATTGTATAAGAGTTCAAATATAAGCCATTACAATATTATACCAATCATTTTATAGTAATACAATCTCAGGAGACTTCAGATTCTAAAAGTTAACTAAATATCAAAGTTTGCAATGTTCAAATAAAGAACAGAAAAGCCCCAAGGCTGGTCACATTTTGACAGCAAAGTTGGCTCTGTGTGTAATGTGGCCCCAAAGACCATTAAAATTATCAGGGAAAATCAAAAGTAAGGGCAACATAATCTGCAATTCTCAAGTTTCACTTGCTAAATCCAATAGCCAGTTGTCAGCACAATCTTATTTGATGTATTGGCAGGATGTGACATAATCTTTTCTCTTTGAAATCTTGTCCTCACTTGGTTTCCAGCCACCACACTCCCCTAGTTTCCCTCCTCCTTCACTGCGGTTGCTCCTTCTCCATTACTTTTGCTGGCTTCCCCTCGAAATTAGTGTCTTAATGCTGGAATGTAAGAGGACTCAGTCTCTGTTCCTCTTGTCTTCTCTGTTCTCTGTTCCTTGGTGATGTCATCCTGTCTCATGCTTCAAATACCATCTATATGCTGGTGTCTACCAGGATCTCCAGGCCAGATCTTTCTTTTAAACTCCAATTATATTGCAAACCCTCTGCTTGGGTGCTTAATGGATATCTTAAACTCATGTCTAAAACTGAACACCTAATCTTTCTCTTATGCTACTTGCAATCTATTAGGAAATCTGAGCTTCAAAGAACATGCATTATCTCACCAACTTTCACCCCTTCTCTGTTAACATTCCGCTCTGAGTCCTGTCATCCTTTACTTAGAGCACTACATTAGTTTCCCAACTGGTATCCTGCTTCTTTCTTTGCCTCCCTACTCTGTTCTCATCAAAATAGCAAATTAAAGTCCTGCAAAGCATAAGTAAGTAGTGCTGCTCCCTCGCTCAGAAACTGCAATGGATTTTGATGTCGATTTGTTCTGATTTGGTCCTACATGATCTGAACTTTTCTCTTTGCTTTCACTGGCCTCCTATTTCTAAAATGCACAAGACACGTCTCTACCTTACTTTCTTTGCTCTAGCTGTTTTCTCTGTCTTGTATGCTCCTCCCGCGGATATTTGCTTGGCTAACTCATCTACTTAAGTTTTGTTCACATGTTACCTCCCCAAAGGGGACTTACTCGGATCACGTTAATTAAAACTGTAACTGCTCCTCCTAGCTCCTGATGCTCTTTATGCTGCTTTTTAAATTTTTTAAACTACTTTTTGTCTTCTGACTTATTGTATAAGTATTTATTATGTTTTTTTTTAAATTGCCTATCTTCCCTCTCTAGAAATAAACTCAATGAGGCCAGGGATCTTTGCTTCTTTTGTTCTTTGATATATTCCCAGTGCCTAAATCAGTACTGCACACACAGAAGGTGCTTAATTAATACCTGTTGAATCAATGATGAATGCCTCTGGATGCATTAAGGAATATATTGTGGACATTTCCATTTCCTCTCAGAAGTTAAATAATACATTTTTTTTGGATTGAAACACCAAAAGGAATTAACTGTAAATTTAACATAAAATTATAGTCATTCATCATAGATACAATCGAAGTTTGGCTACATCCTATTACATTTTTAAAAAGGACACACAGGAATAAACCATATTCCCTGTCAATGTTTCCTCCTACTGCCCATTTTAAGTATTTTTAAATACCTAGACTGTGAAAATTTAAGTTTAAAATTAAGGATTTTATGAAAGTGAAGCATTTACAAATTTGGATTATACATATTAATCACAAATAGAATAATATGCACTTATCATTTAGGTCTCTCAGCTGGTATTTATAATCTATCTAATTGCTGATTCTCTCATAAAGTATCTGGGTTATTTTTCCACTAAAATCATGGACATATTTTTTCATTTTTAATTCCTTAAAGTCTGGAAGAGAAACTGTATGGTTAAATTCAACATTCCTGAACCTGAGATGATGCCCGAAAGAGATATTTAGCAGTTGAAACAAAATAAAAATATTTATCCCTATTTCATCAATTCCAAAGATCACATATTTTCCACATTTTAACATCTACAAAATTGGGATGCAACTTAAAATTAATCATCCATCATAGTTTAATTGACTGTAGTTATTCTTACTTAACGGTACATAAATTAATGATGCATCTTACAACTGAAGCAAACAAGATTTGAATAAATACGAACTTTGTTGGCACCTTGATTAAGTTAGGCCTATCACTAATGACAGTTTACCTGCTACCCAAGAGCTTGACTAACTGATTGAGGTTATTCTATAAAATGAATGTGATCAATTTTATAATTTTAATCCATTCTAAATTAATTTCATGCAATTTGTAATGAAACGCAGGTATTATAAAAAGAAATCTGATATGCACAAGAACCCTAAAATTCATTTCACGTTTTAATCATACTTTACTATTTGGTACCAAATGATGATACTGTTAAACCATATTTTGAAAAAAAGAGTCATGAAATATGCACAAATACAGATTTCTGTTCAGGCTATCACTAAAAAACCGAGATGCCCTGACAGCTCTTATTTTGCAGATATGGAGAGGTACGAGCTAACAATATTCAAACACTTAGTCTTCTGTAGTTTCCTAAGACTTCAATTCCTATGACAATCATTAGGAAAGGTTATTTAAAAACCTGAAAAGAACAGAAAGCTGCCTTTTATATTTGCTTAATAATATATCCAACATTATTACATGCCCTCTCCTGTTTTCATTTACATAAATAGTAACAAGCATGGAATATAGCACAGGTATTCAGAATTTTTCCCCTAAAATATCAATTTCCAAAAAAATAAAATAAAATATTTTTAAAGGGGGCTATTTATGCATTTCTATAATCTGTTCAATACTATTATCATAGAATGAACAGAAAATGACAAACATGAAATATGTATAAAATTCATTTTGTGATTTGGATTTATAAGAGTATTTTTCTTTCATAATTAGACAGTATATTTCCAAACAAAGTTAGTGAAAGTAAAAAGGTGAATTAACAATCTGGCTTATTGTATCTATTCATTTTTATTAAACTTACCACAACATTTTCCAAAATGAGTTCTCCATATGGTTCAGCAGTGTATTTTCCTAACAAGTCAGCTAAAAGAACATTGTCTTTTTTCCAGTTAATTGCTGGTGTGGGGATTCCATCAGCTACACATGGAAGAATGGCTTGCGAATTCTCATTGACCGTGTAATGCACTTCTGAACTACGGATTCTGGGTGGTACTATAAAGAGTTTTTAAAAAAGATAGTCATTCAAGATGTTGAGTTGTTGAATTCAACAGTATCTCTATTTACATTGAAAATTAAGACACAAAAGACTGAGGGATACATTTGTTAGAAATATTTTTTAAACTTTTTTTATTATATAGTATAACATATATACAATGCATAGAAATAAAAAAGCAATAGCTTTCAAAGCACTCTTTCGTCATGGGCTACCATACGATCCTCTCATATGTTTCCTTCTAGCTGCTCCAGAATATAGGAGGCTAGAGGGCTTAAATACTTTTTTGTCATCACAGCTGATTTCTTTTTCCTTTTTTAATGAACAACAATATATATGTAAAAAAGCTATAAATTTCAAAGCACAGCACCACAATTAGTTGCAGAACACATTTCAGACTTTGACATGGGTTACAATTTCACAATTTTAAGTTTTTACTTCTAGCTGCTCTAAAATACTGGAGACTAAAAGAGATATCAATTTAATGATTCAGCATTCATATTCATTTGTTAAGTCCTATCTTTTATGTATAATTCCACCATTATACACCCCAATACCTCTCATTGGGGTTGTTTGGGCTATGGCAATTCTGAATTTTTGCTACTGGAAGGGTCTGTCACTAATACGGGGTAGGGAGATGTAACTATCTGATGTTCTGGAGAGGCTGGGCTAGGTTTCAGGACTTATCTGGACCAGGGACCCATTTGGAGGTTGTAGGTTTCTGGTAAGTTACTCTTGTGCCTGGAATCCTTGTGGAATCTTATATGTTGCCCTAGGTGTTTTTTAGGATTTGCTGGAAAGGGGGCTGTCAGGTTATGATAGGTAGCAAGGTCTACCTGAAGCTTGCATAAGAGCAACCTCCAGAGTAGCCTCTCGACTTTATTTGAATTCTCTCTGCCACAGATACTTTATTAATTACACTTCTTTTCCCCCATTTGGTCAGGATGTAATTGTTGATCCCACAGTGCCAGATCTGGATTCATCCCTGGGAGTCCTCTCCCACGTCGCCAGGGAGACTTTCACCTCTGGATGTTATGTCTCATGTAGGGGGGAGGGCAATGATTTCACTTGCCGAATTGAGCTTAGAGAGACTGAGGCCACATCTGAGCAACAACAGAGGTCCTCTAGAAGTAACTCTTAGGCATGCCTATTACTTATAATAGGCATTATAAGTCTAAGCTTCTATGCTACCTACATAAACTTTACAAGAGCAAGCCTCATGATTGAGGGCACGGTCTATTGATTTGGGTATCCCTAAAGTTTGACACAGTATCAGGGGATTCCCCTGATGGTAAGGCTTAATAGTTCCATATTCTTTCTCTCCTCTCAGGGGACTTGCCAATACTTTTTGATTATCTAGTTAGTATACTCTAGAATGTTTCTAGGCATTACAATTAGAAAAATTTTTAAAAATACTTATTAATATATTGATTTATTTGTTACCATGAAAGCAATCAATATTTTTTATACTATAAAGAACTCAATTTTGAACTTACTGAATATTTAAATTTAGTTTCAGAGCATGAGCTGGGTTGGAAATTTCTAGATTTTATTTGGCTTCCTGATTTCTCCTTAATTCAGTTTCTTCTGCTTAATGCAGTAAAGTAAACAAACATACAACAACAACACTAAAATACTTCTATGGTTGTGTAACTGCTGGATTTGTATCATAGAGATATGGTGAGCATGGACTAACAAACGTTACTATAAGACACTTAACTGTTATTATCACGAAGTGCTAAAGAAAAAACAATTTATTTCAGTATTTCAAGAATGTTATAACAAATGTAATTAAAACCAGAGCAAGATATTTAAATTCAATCATGTCTGAGAGGAAATTTTTATAGTGATTTCATCACTCAGTGCATTGTAGTACCAAGCCAAATACTTTTTATGCCACAAGTTTTTTTGGCGGGGGGAACTTGAATTTAAGCAATAAAGAAAGATAAATGGAATACTTTAAGAAATACCTTAATTGACTAAGAGCTAAAATATTTCTAAAAGAAAGACTTAAAAAATCATAAAAATACTTGGCTCATAAAGTAAAAATATACTCTTCCACCAAAACAATGAATTTTGGAATTATTCAAACATTAGTGAGAAATGGACCAATTTGTAATGATATTTTGAAAAGTAACAACACAACAACTGTTCTCAGCAAAGATAACATTGCTACACAAATACTACTTGTTCATACTTTGTTTTTTTTAATTATATGAGTAAATATACAAACTTATATGAATGAGCATCTGCTAAAACCTATAATCTGGAAAGCAGAATACTTTGCTGCATGGATGGTCCAACTAAACATTCAATTCATTCTTCCTTGATTTTTTATGTGTTTTCATTATTGCCATTATCTTGGTTTTCTTGGGGTTGCTTTTTTTTTTGTTTCCTAACTGTTGCAGAATTTCAACATTAAAACTTTTACTTCAATTTTTTCTTTTCCCTAATGAAAAATTTCAAGGCTTTGACTTTATCTTTGATTTTAGCTTTGGCCACACACCATACATTTTGATATGTAGTGTCCTCATTTTTATTATTTTCCAAATAATCTGAAAATAAAAATATATCCTTTGACCAACTAATTAGTTAGCAGAGTATTTTTTATTTTGTCTGGGGCTAGGATTTTGAAATTAAAACTTTATTACTGGGAAAAAAAACAAAGGAAAACAAAAACAGAACAATCTTTATTCCAGGGGGCATGGGCAGTTCAGTGGTAGAATGCTCACCTTTCATGCGGGAAACCTGGGTTCAATTTCCAGACTATGCATCCCCCCCCAGCCCCACGCCAAAAAAACCCCAACTTTACACTGATTTCTAGGTTTACTCCACTGTGGTCATGAACTGTGACCCATACTTTTAAAATCATTCTTTGTTGTTTAATATATGGTCAGTTTTGGTAAATGGTCTACAAATACTTGAAAGGAAGAGTATTATTTATTTGTAAGGTAAAGGTTAATGCATATTTATTAATTACAATGATAATAATTGAAAGTAAATATAAATCAGGGAAAAATTTAGAAAACTCAAAAATCGCAATTTTTAAATTTTGGTTAAATTATTTATTTAATCAATTAAAACTACTTCCATTTGAGATTGTCACCTTTACTATTAAGTTGTAAGATATTCAGACACTTCAAAACTAAAAATAGCTTCCACAAATTTTTGAAAAAGAAAAAGCAGAAGCTTATTTTTAAAATAAGAATTACTTCTGAAAATAGTGTTTGGGAACAATTCAATTTGCCGATTGTTGTTCTCCATGACTGATACTAATAGTTATTCTATCTTTTGTCTTAAAACATGCATTTAAGAATTAAAATATTTCCATGCTTATTTAGATATTTGGCTAGATTTCTGAATACACAGGAAAAATAGGTCACCTTTCTGATATAAAAATCTACGTGTAAATCTTTTACAACTTTAAAATAATGAATCAAATACACCTCCTATTCCTATTGGGTTTAAACCATATAATGTAGGTTATATGATGATAAGTTTTGAGTCAAGACAACTCGCAGTTTGAGAAGAAAAGCAAGAGTCTCATAACACAAAAAGACAGATCCCAATAATTGCAATATGATGGCATTATTGGCAGCATATTACTAATTCCGACTATTTTAATAAAATTGCCCTTTCTCTCTCATACATTTTTATGATCACCCACAGAAAAACACAGCCTACAGAACACATATACAGGCAAATGTACCTTCAAACATCTCCTTCACCCCGCCCGCCACAGGTTTGGATTACACGTTTTGCACAGTTTTGATTTCCATCATATTCGCCCACAGTGGCCTTTTCTCTTTGCTAAATTGATGCAACAGACTGAAATCTTTGATGTTAAAGAACCCACCGTGGACCGTGAGCTTGGTGGTCGTGCTAGTCGATCCCGCCACATTAGCTGCCATGCAGGTGTACTGGCCAGCATCACCAGGCTGCGCAAATGCTATCTGCAGAGCTCCGGAAGTGAGGACATGCTGGCGGACTGATTCCAAGACTACATGCCCATCTTTATGCCACGTGACGTCAGGTGGTGGCAGGCCGTCCACCTCACAGGGCAGTGTGATGGGCTTATCCACAGCAATGATGTATTCCTTGGGATGGAGGCTAATGACTGGAGGAACTAAAAGATGCAAAATTTGGACCTCATCTTAAACCATGAAAATACCATTTACACACTATAACATTCCTGTAGCAAAATGAAACAAGAAACAAAATCCTGATAGAACCAAATCGTCAAAAAAGGGTGACTAGAGTTTGTTTTCAGGGAACATACAATTCATCAAGCCCTTTTAAGAAAATTAGTGTCTATATAACTAACAAATAAGTGTAAGAAATAACCAAATTTAATTGAGGAAAAAAACATATTCATGAGGGTTTGCATGTATAGGAAATTGAGGTTGTGTCAACAAAGGCATTTTCTTTAATATATATGAATTGTCTCGCTTCACATGCTTAAACTTCCAAAACAGACCTCCTCAAGCTTTGGAAAATGTTCATCTACTCAAACATACTTTTACTCATTCGTTTCCTACGGTGCTTAGCAGGTGTCTCTCATACACAGTGGTCATTTTAAATAAAGTATTACTTGACTGAATGAATAAATAAATGAATCATGGAAATAATTATATAGATAAAATTCTTTCTGCTTCAGAAAGCTGTGGAAGGACTTATGGCAAGAATCTCCCTTCCAAGAATTTACAATAGGTTGACTATCACTTAAGTATTGTCTAGGATATACTACTGATTCTTAAAGTATTCACCACAAAAAGACATACTATATAGTTATGAATAACCATGTGGGATCATTGATAGCAACCAGACTTCTTTGGTTTAATTTGTTCTTTGTCCTTATATACTGTACCTGGGTAAGAAGAGATTTTATTCAGAAATGTTCACACTTCAAGAACATACAATTATCTCTGAGTGCTTTTGCAATGTTGAAATGTTATTAGCTGTTTAAGGTGTTTCTTTGTCCGTAATTGCTCTTAATCAATAATTTTAATCGGTGAGGAAAAAAACCACAAGAAATCTCCAGTTGGAAACTGTTCATTTCCATGACCTGTATGTTGTCAAAACCAGTGAATATTTCTTGGTCCTTATTCTACCAGACCTCCTAACTGGATTTAACAAAGTAGCCCACTCCCTTTACTCCCTTTTTGAAACACTCTCTTCTTCTGTCCTACCTGATGTGATAGTTATTTGGCTTTCCTCTGACCTCTCTGCTCTCTCCTTTGTATGTTTTCCCAGCTTTCTCTCCTTTATCAGATCTCTAAATCACACAGCATCCTCAGCTTTGTTCTCAGTTCTCTCTTCTATCCACATTCTCTTTTCATAGGTGATTTTATTCAGTCGTATGCGTTTAAATACACTGCTTATATCCACATTTATATCTTAGACTATCCTTCTCCCATGAGCTCTGAATTCATAAATATTCAACTTTCACTTTGACATTCCCACTAGGATTTCTAAGTTTCCTACATTTAGCATGATTAAACAGAAATCATGACTTTCTTCTTTCAAGCTTAGTTCCTCCCCATGAATTTCCCCATGACACTATCATGTACTCAAGAGTTCAAGTCTAAAGCCCAAGAAACATAATTAATTCTTCTCTTTTTCTAATCCCTCCAATATAATTCATTATTGGCCCTGGCAATGTAATAAATACTTGAGGTATCTACAAAGATACTTCAAGCACATGACTTTTTTCTTTCATCCCTGTGATACTCACATCATCTCCCCCACTCTGAGCTAGACAATCACATCTTGCCATGATCATTTGAACAGTTCTTGAGCTCTAGCCTTGCCTTTTGACCAAGCTGTTACGTACATAGCACCAAAAGAGGTCTTTTTTTTTTTTTTTTTGAGCATTCTTGCCTGCTGAGCCACCGTGGCCCGCCCAAAAGAGGTCTTCCTAAAACCAAATCAAATTCCTTGAAAAGCTTCTCACTGCACAGAAAATGAAAACTAAATTCCTTACAAACGTTTGGGCCCTCCATGCACAGGCTCCACCTACTTTTTGGACCTCCCTCATGCTGTGCCAGCTTTTTTCTTTTCTCTGCTCTTTCCTGCCTCTAGACGAATGCACAATGGACATACTGGACACTCCCCCCCAACCGTCACATGGAGTATCGTAGCTTATCTTTCAGGTCTCAGCTTAAATGTCAACCACTCAGAAAAGCCTATCCTAACTATTGAGCTAAAGCAGTCCCCACTTCCTCCCATTTCTCCCTACCTCCACCTTTTTATTTTCCCTCTGGATAGCATATATCAAAATTCAAAATTATTTTATTTATTTGGTTGTTTTTTTCTTTTGCCATAAGAGAAGGATTATGTCTATTATATTCACTGCATCTCCAGTTCCTATCCCAATACGTATTTATTGAATAAATTTTGAAAAACCACAAAGAAACTTAACTTACAATATGCAGGAAAGTAAGCTTTACCATGTTGATTAATTTGCCATAGAAAAGCCGGACTATAGGGAAATTTAAGAACAGCACATTCAAATGAAGTAGAATGGCCCCTATTTCTGGATTCTCTTTCTAGGTCACACAAAAGCAGCACATGCACAATATCAAAATCATATAAAAAATATCAGCTGAATGTGAAAAAATATCCGTGCTTCGTCTTGGGCATATTTTTATCTCAGCTAGTTGGTTAAACTGCAGTGATGTGGACAGCACAGTTCAGTCTCTCGTCGTGTATCCAAAGTGATGTTATAGAACAAATGATTTTAAAAATCACCTTAAATATGCACTGTAATGAAATAAAATATCAAATGGTGATCCACAGAAGTCCAAAGTAAGGTAGACTTCCTCAAATTTCTTATAGAAACAATGGTATAAAATAACCCATTTAATTTTCTTTGTTATAAGGGTAATAGAAAAACAAAGAGGATCAGATAAACTGAGAATACTGAAAACTATCAGAGAAAGCAGCAGTCATTTTAGAGATATAAATATTTGATACCCATTGTTAAAAACCTATTTGAAGACAGGGATCAATTATTTAAGTACCTTGAACATTTAATTTGATCTTGCCCAAGGCTGTACCAGCTGAATTCTGAGCCACACACATGTAAGTACCAGCATCTTCTCTCACAGCTCTGGAGATTTGCAAGCTGCCTTTAGGAAGAACAGCGTGGTTTTTGCCTACATCATAGTTATGGAAACAGAAAGCAAAAATAATTTTAATTTTCATTAAAAAAGAATTATACCAACTTCTAAATTATAAACGTGGATGCTGTCATGAATTCCTTGACAGAGACAGTGGTAGTTACCTAAAGTGATGACATTGATGCCTTCTTTCTGCCAAGAAACGAAGGGACTGGGTATCCCTGTTGCTTCACACGGTAATAAAATGGCATTGTTTATTATGACATCTAGTTCACTCGGCTGAGGTCGAATGACTGGAGGCTCTATAAAAACCAACCAACAAAAATAAGTAACAGCGCCAATTAATAGCAGAAATGTTTACTAAAGTCATGCGATTAAACACACCCAAATCCGTAATTTCAACACATTAACGATTTGATTGTTCAAGAGAAAAGCAAATATTGGCCATATTGTGTTCTTTGAGACTTGCCACAACAACCAGTGCCCATTAGAAGAACAAGACTAGAAGCAGAAAAAGATGATAAAAATCCCAAATGGGAAATAATTTAGAGACTCTGTGTCACTGTGCTTTTTTTTGTTTTTTTTTTTTTTGTCTAATGAAGAATATTTTCCAAGATTTCACATTCCCAAGATATTAATGCGGATCACAGCTCCAACATGTGTATACTTTTCAAGAATAAACATGACTTTTTAAGAAAGAAAAGCAAATCAGCAGGCTTTAAATAAATAAATAACCTTCCGTACCCTGGACGCGAAAGCTCACATGTCGATGTGCTGAGCCAGCTGCGTTCCTGGCCACACAAGTGTACCTTCCAGCATGGCCTAATTGGGTGGCAGATATGTCAATGGCTCCTAAGAAGGACAAAAGTTATTATGTCTGGTGTCCTTGTCTTTCCGGTTTGATTGACTGTGTCTCTCTCATTTTTTTGTTTCCAGCACTTAGCACTGGGGTGCTTGACGTCTATACATCCTTGTATACCTGAAGTACCTAACACCACAATACTTAAAAAAAATTATTCCTGACAGTTTAATTCATGCATAATTTACACACCAAAAGTTCACTTAAGTGTACATTCAATGATTTTTAGGCTGTTTACAAAGTTGCACAACTACGATCACAGTCTAATTTTAGAGAATGTCTAGTGCTACAAAAAGAAACCTCAGGCCCATTTACAGTTATTCCTCACTCGCAGCCTCAGCCTTAATAGTAATTCACTTTCTGTCTTTATGGATTTGCCTTTTCTGGACATTTCATGTCAATGGAATCATTTACGAATGTGGTCTGATTTCTTTCACACTGAGGTTTTGAGGTTCATCCATTGTAGCATGTCAGTATTTTGTTCCTCTTTATTGCCAAATACAATTCCATTGTATGGATATATCATATTTTGTTCATCTATTCACCACCTCAAGGGACATCTGAACTGCCTCCACTTTTTGGCTATTGTGAATAATGCTGTTAAGAACATTCTATACATGTCTTCGTGTGGAAATAGTTTTCATTTCTCTTAAGTAGATTGCTAGAAATGGATTTGATGGGTCATATAGTAGCTAGGTTTAACATTTTTTGAATTTCCAACCTGTTTTCCTAGCATAGCATTTTGTGCTGGAGGATAGTTAATATATATTTTATGATTTGAATTGTGACCAGTCTAGACAGGTTTCTGATGTAGTCATCTTGGGAACAAGATTTTTATATTATTTCCCTTCTACTAAAGAAATATGCAAATTCTCTTAAAATAATATGCACACACTTGTAAATTCCCAGAGTACTGGCTGCTACTTTCATATTCTCCACATCCCCTCCTGTTTTTCCTCCCCCTTCCCCTCTTCGTCTTCCTTCCCCTCTCCCTCTTTGCCCTCCCCTCTTCCTCCTCCTCCTTCTTTCTAGTGCCTCAATGCAAGATGAGTTTCAGAAACACCAGTGTGAATCACCCATTCTTTCATTTAGGTGAATGTTTTTTCTGCTCAATACTAAAACTTTTAATTGCATAAATGATTGTTATCACCACCCTCTAAAATTATCCATTATAGCACATATCACACAGTCATATCTGATGATAAATTATAAAAATGTTGAAAGCTATAACTCTGTAACTCTGTCTTAATTAGCATGTATCCTCAGAAACTTAGTAGAGTATGCAGCTTGTTTTAGTACTTAAATAAGTGTTTGTTGACTGAATGGTGGAGATAGTATTTAATAAGGGAAGAAGTGTGTTTCACTCACAGGTAGGCAGTGAATTCGTTAAACCTTAGGTTTAGTAAACATGCACATAAAACACGAGTGCTCATGTTTATTTTATTCAACCAGTCTTAGATATTTATTGTTTTGTTTCCAGACTTCTTTTTTCCTTTCCTTTCCCTAGCTCTCCTTCTCATTCTCTGCCTTCTTCCCAGATACCTAAATCTGGGAATACACATGCATTTAATTCTGGTGAAACAAAAAACATGGTGAGGCCACTATGAATGACTAATCCAACTTCTAGATGTTTAATCACTGAGCTAGAGGACATACCTGAGGGTAGAATTCTGTAGCCATCTCCCCTGGGAAGCAGTCTCATACCATTTTTGATCCAGTGAATTGAGGGGAATGGAACTCCTGAAGCAGTGCAGGTAATTATGGCTGGGGTATGTTTGGTTACTAGGAAGTCCATAGGCTCATCAGCTATCGAAGGTGGAACTAAAACAACATAACAACACAAAGAAAGGAAAGTATACATGCTCTGTTTCCAATGCTTACAGATTTTCAAAGCCTCATTATACAATTTTCTTTCTCTTCTGAAACTGAATGTGAGGGAAGTAGAAAAGAAGCTCCTGTGAAGCACTGGAAAGAAGTGGTATCATTATAATAAATTTCTATCCACATGCTAAAACAGTTCTACCGTGTACAGTGAGATCCATCGTTCTCTTATCCTCTCCAGCATCATTTGTCACAGTGCACTCGTAAGCTGCAGTGTCATCCACAGAAGGGGAAATAATTACTAGTGAGCCCGAAGATAGGAGCCTAGAAGAGAGATTTTAAAGCAATGAGGTACTGGATTTCATAATTTTTCTAGTCCGTTCAACATGGTATAACTTCAGTTAGGCTGAAGAAAGAATTTTATCATCTCTTAATGCTTATATCATGACCAATTTTACTCACCTAGGAGAAATACAGGGCAATACTGATGACAGTCACTATTTATTAAGTGTTGAATAAATTCCTGGCAACATGTTAAATGTTCTGCATAAATTATCTCTAAGTTTTACAATAACTATGCAGGTTGGTATTATGATTATTTGTATTGTCAGTTGCGAAGATTCAAAGTTAGGACTGGTTAAGCAATTTATCTATCGCCACACAGCAAATCGGTGGCAGAATTAGTATTCAACTACAAGGCTCTCTGTCTAGCTCCTTTCATTATTTCTCATAGCTCTTTAGATGTGAAGGCTACCCTGGAGGCACATAGCACATACATCAAAAAGTATGTCTTTAACTTCTAATCAATTCAAAACTAAAGTGATTCAAATGTTTAGGAGGCTTAGTAAATATACAAACATGATTTAAAGTAAATCTAAATAAATATAGATATCATTTTATCTCAAACTATGCAATGAATAAATAGAAATCATTCTATTTAACGGAAACATATTTGCATAGTTTTTATACAATGGCATCATTCATTGTCCACATAGTGTATACCTTCAAGTCACTGAATCCCCAATGGCAAAAGAATAAAAGGATGAGAAAGAGAAAGCAATAGTATTTCAAGTAAAACACTCCTAGTTTCATGTTTCCTGATATTTCAGAACTGATTTTTGTCAAAGTATATGTACGAGAGCATTCGTTTTCAGTATATGGCAAATCATCTGACAAGATAATTATCTATTAATTTGTTTGAGATATAAGAAATGAACCTCAACTATAGAGTCAGAAACTCCTAGTTATTTAAAGTTAAGCATTAAAAAACATGCATTGCCATATTATGAGCTATGGTAGTAAAGCAGGAAGAATGGAAAATTTTGGAGAAAATACTATTTTTATTCCCCATACGTGCTTGCAATGACTAAATTTTATTTGAAGGGATTAAAATTGATTTTTATTCTACAACTAAAGGTTGCATTTATTTGTAAAGTATAATTTTTCTTTTATGCCAAATGATCATTTTCTATCCTTTGTCTTTGTAAAATTCCAAGAGGTGTTACAAAAATAAAGCAGGAGCTTCTGTGAAAATGGTTGACTTGAGTGGCTCGAGATTAGCCCTGCTCCACGGAAAGGTTAGAGAAGGATCAGGAGGGCGACTGAGGCGGCAATTCGGGAGTGTGGCTGACCTGGGAGAGCTGCACCACATGTGGCAGCCCTGGCTGCGGAGGCCAAGGAACTGAGAGGCAGAAAGCCAGAGCCTGGCATGGAGGCATGGATCCCATGGGAGTGCACAGACTGGAGCCAGGGACTAGGAAGTAAGCCAGGCCACGTTCCTTGGGTGCGCTACCCTCACCAGTGCAGCCCTGTGACAGGTGACTCACCCCACACCCCACTCACATGAGCCCCCTCATCCTCTCCCATTCCCTGTGCTCCAGGCGACCCCACCCCACCAGCCCCCAGTGCACGTACCTGCCCCACGCCCCACACCCCACCCCAAGTGCAGCCAAACCCACCTCTCCTGCACCCCTCCCGAGCACTACTTCCCCCTCCCTGTTCCCTGCAGGCTGTTGCCAGCACATAAAGGTTGCGGGCACTTACCTCCATACCTAGCCTACCCCAGCCCCCTGTCTATAGTGTTGCATAGCCTCACCTTGCCCTCCCTGAGCTCAGCACATCCCTTTATGGCACTCCCAGGCCCGTGCCTGCCCATGGGCCCCCAATCACATCATTCTATTCTGGGAACCCCACTTTAAGAAATCCTAGAACCATGCATGCGTGCAGCCCTCAGCCTCACTTTCCAGCTCTTAGAAAGTGCCAACCTGCGCAGCCAAATCACATCTGCCCCAATCCACGAAGACCAGTGCACACCAGGGTGACACCCCCAAGACTGGTGCACCCACACAGCTACACCCTCCCTGGCCGCTGGGTGCCTGTGCTCACAAGCATCAGCGTAACATCCCCAACCTGAGCCCATACCTGGTCTGAAACAAATCACCATCCTGAGTGCTCCACCCCATGCCCTGCTCCCTGCTGTACAATCATTCTGCAAACACAAGGCCTCAGACTATTGAAAGAAGTCAACTCCCAAAGTAAATCAATCAAGATATTAACATGCCATGAAGACAGCAGAAGATCACTAAGAGTATTACAATGCAGACAGATACAGCTCTGCCTAATGACCAAATTAAAACACCAGAGGAGACACAGACATTGGAACAACTAAGCAAAGACGTTCATACAATTCTACTTAATAAAATAAGTGGGATAGCAAATGACATAAAGGAGATCAAGAAGACAACAGAAGAGCACAAAGAGGAATTTGAAAGAATAAATAGAAAAATAGCAGAAATCATGGAGATTAAAGACTCTGTTTACCAAATAAAAAACATCGAAGACTTAAAACAGCAAATGGCAAAAAAGATAGAAAAAATAGAATGGGAACTTAGGGTAATGATAGACAAAACAAAGCGCACAAATATTAGAATCATTGGTGTCCCAGAAGGAGAAGAGAGAAGTAAAGGGCTAGGAAGCGTAGTTGAATCTATAATGTGGGAAAACTTTCCAACCCTCATAAAGGACTTAAATATACAAGTCAAAGAAGCCCCAAAGTATCTTTTAAAGGCTTAGTTAAATCCAATGAATACAAATAAGCCTTCCCCAACACACATACTAACCAGTCTGTCAAATGTTGAAGAGAAGAAAATCCTGAAAGCAGCAAGAGGAAAACAATCTACTAAATACAAGGGGGATCAAATATGACTGAGTTCAACACATTGGAGGCAAGAAGGCAGTGGTATGATATATTCAAGATCCTGAAAGAGAAAGACTTCCAGCCAAGAATTCTGTACCCAGCCAAATTGTCCTTTAAAATTGAGGGAGAGATTAAAGTTTTCACAGACAAAGAAGTCCTGAAAGAATCTGTCAACAAGAGGCTGGCCCTATAATAAATACTAAAAAGAGTTCCGCCGGCTGAAAAAAATGACAGTAGATGGAGTCTGGAGGGGGACACACAATTGAAGAGTACCACTAAGGGTAATTTAAAGAATACAAAAATAAAAAAGGGAAAGAATATAAATAAAATATTCTTAAGAAAGATAAATAAAAAAGATATAAAATAAAATAAAATAAAAAAGATAAGATTGTGGAATGAAGAAACATCTTTTCAGCAATAACTCTGAATGTTAACAGATTAAAATAACCAATTAAAAGATACAGATTGGAAGAATGGATTAATGAACATAATCCAGCTATATCATGCTTACAAGAGACTCATTTTAGACACAAGGATACAAATAGATTGAAAGTGAAAGGATGGAAAAAGATTTTCCACACAAGTTGTAACCAAAAGAAAGCAGGAGTAGCTATACTAATATCAGACAAAATAGACTTTAAATGTAGAGACATCATAAAAGACAAAGAAGGACACTACATACTAATTAAAGGATCAACTCACCAAGAAGATAGAACAATCATAAATGCTTATGCTCCCAATCAAGGAGCTCCAAAGTACATGAGGTAGACATTGGCAAAACTGAAGGGAGTGACAGATGTTCAACAATAATAGTAGGAGACTTCAATACACCACTCTCCTCTATAGATAGAACAACCAGACAGAAGATCAACAAGGAAACAGAGAAGTTAAATAACTTGATTAATGTATTAGACCTAACAGATATATATAGGTCATTGCACCACAAAGCATAAGGTTATACATTCTACTCTAGTGCGCATGGAACATTCTCCAGGATAGATCATATCCTGGGGCACAAAACAGGTCTTTATAAATTTAAATATATTGAAATTATTAAAAACACATTCTCTGATCACATGGGATGAAGCTGGATGTCAATAACCATCAAAGAATGAGAACATTCACAAATATATGGAGATTAAATGACACTCTCTTAAACAATCAGTGGGTCAAAGAAGAACTTGCTAGAGAAATCAGTAGCAATTCATTCTTCTGGAGATGAATGAAAAAGAGAATACAACTAATTAGAACTTATGGGATGTGGCAAAGACTGTGCTGAGAGGGAAATTCATTGCCCTAAATGCCTATATTAAAAAACAAGAAAGAGCAAAAATCGAGGACTTAAAGTAAACCTGAAGGAACTTGAGAAAGAACAACAAACTAACCCAAAGCAAATAGAAGAAGAGAAATAACAAAGATTAAAGCAGAGATAAATGAATGGGAGAACAAAATAATAGAAAGAATCAATAAAATCAAAGTTGGTTCTTTGAGAAAATCAAGAAAATTGATGGGCCACTAGCAAGGCTGACAAAGAAAAAAAGAGAGAGGATGCAAATAAACAAAATCAAATGAGAAGGGATGTGTTACCACAGACCTTGAAGAAATAAAAGAAATAATAAGAGGATACTATGAACAACTTTACACCAACAAATTAGACGACTTAGATGAAATGGACAAATTTCTGGAGACACACAAACAAGCTACACTGACTCAGGAAGAAATAGAAGGTCTCAACAAACCAATTACAAATAAAGAGACTGAATCAGTCATCAAAAATCTTCCTACATACAAAAGCCCAGGGCAGGATGGCCTCACAGGGGAATTTTATCAAACATTCCAGAAAGAACTAACACCAATCCTGCTCAAACTTTTCCAAAAAATTGAGGAAAAAGGAACTCTACCTAACTCATTTTATGAAGCTAATATCACTTTAATACCAAAACCAGGTAAAGATGCTATAAGAAAGGAAAACTACAGGCCAATCTTCCTAATGATCAAAGATGCAAAAATTCTCAATAAAATATCAGCAAATCAAATCCAACAGCACATTAAAATAATTATACACCATCACCAAGTGGGGTTTATACCAGGAACGCAAGGATGGTTCAGCACAAGAAAATCAATTAATGTAACACAGCACATTAACAAATCAAAAGGGGAAAATCACATGATCATATCAATTGATGCTGAAAAAGCATTCAACAAAATTCAGTATTCTTTTCTGATAAAAACACTCCAAAACATAGGAATCAAAGGTAGCTACCTCAATATGATAAAGGGAATACATGAAAAACTGATATCCAGCATCATACTCAATGGAGAGAGACTGAAAGCCTTTCCCCTAATATCAGGTACAAGACAAGGATGCCCACTGTCACCACTATTATTCAACATTTTGCTAGATGTTTTAGCTAGAGCAATCAGGGAAGACAAAGAAATAAAAGGCATCGAAATTGGAAAGGAAGAAGTAAAACTCTCATTATTTGCAGATAATATGATACTATACTTGGAAGATGCTGAGAAATCTACAGCAAAGTTACTTGAACTAATAAACAAATTCAGCAAGGTGGCAGGGTATAAAATTGATGTGCAAAACTCAGTAACATTTCTATACACAAGCCATGAGCTAGCTGAGGAGTCAGTTAAGGAAAAAATTCCATTCAAAATAGCAACTAAAAGAATCAAATACTTAGGAATGAACTTAACTAGGGATGTAAAGGACTTGTACACAGAAAACTACATAACATTGCTAAAAGAAATCAAAGGAGATCTAAATAGGTGGAAAGACATTCCCTGCTCATGGATAGGAAGGCTAAATATAGTCAATAAGAAGTCAATTCTTCCCAAGTTGATCTACCAATTAAAATTCTAACAACCTACTTTGAAGATTTGGAAAAGCTAACTACCAAATTCATCTGGAAGGGAAAGAGACCCCGAATAGTTAAAAGCATCCTAAAAAAGAACGAAGTGGGAGGATTCACACTCCCTGGCTTTAAAACCTATTATAAAGCTACAGTGGTCTAAACAGCATAGTACTGGCACAAAGACAGAAGCATTGACCAATGGAATCGAATCGAGAGTGCAGAAATAGACCATCAAATCTATGGTCAACTGATTTTTAACAAGGCCCCCAAATCCTCTGAACTGGGACAAAATAGTTTTTTCAATAATTGGGCATGGAAGAACTGGATATCAGTAGCCAAGAGAATGAAAGAGGGCCTCTATATTACACCCTACATAAAAAATTAACTCAAAGTGGATCAAACACCTAAATATAAGAACTAGCACCATAAAGCTTCTAGAAGAAAATGTAGGGAAACATCTTTAAGACCTAGTAATAGGAGGTAGTTTCCTAAACTTTACACCCAATGCACAAGCAACAAAAGAAAACATAGATAAATGGGAACTCCTCAAAATCAAATGTTTCTGCTCCTCAAAAGACTCTGTCAAAAAGGTGAAGAGGCAGCCAACACAATGGGAGAAAATAGTTGGAAATCACATATCAGACAAAGGTTCGATTTCCTGTAGATACAAACAAATCATACAACTCAACAACCAAAGAACAAACAATTCAGTTATAAAATGGGCTAAAGATATGAATAGGCATTTTTCTGAAGAGCAAATACAAATGGCTCAAAAGCATATGAAGAGATGCTCATTTTCACTGGCTATAAAGGAAATGCAGATCCAGACTACAATGAGATACCATCTCACACCTATAAGAATGGCTGCTATTAAACAAACAGGAAACCATAAATGTTGGAGAGGATATAGAGAAACTGGGACACTTTTGCACTGCTGGTGGAAATGCATAATGGTGCAGCCACTATGGAAGACTGTTTGGAGGTTCCTTAGGAAACTGAATATGGAGTTGCCCTATGACCCAGCAATAGTACTACTTGGTACATACCCAGAAGAGCAGAAAGCAATGACACAAACAGACATTTTCACACCAGTGTTCATAGCAGCATTATTCACAATCGCCAAAGGATGGAAACAAACCAAATGCCCATCAACAGACGTGTGGATCAGAAAAAAATGTGGTATCTACATACGATGGAATATTATGCAGCAGTAAGACAAAATGACTTCCTGAAGCACATGACAAGAAGGATGAGCCTTGAGGACATAATGCTGAGTGAAAAAGGATAGATAACTGAATGAGTTCACTTTTATGACCAGCATAATGGTATAATCAGAGGCTTATAATACAGAACATAGGGGACTTAGAGATACATAGAAGCTAGAGATGTGTGACCCATTAGCTAATGAGGTTGAACTCCAATTAAGAGAATAGATAGGAGCGAAGGTGATTTCCTAGTGGGTCTAGAAGTAATATTACCATATTGAAGATGAACAAGATTGAAAGGGGCTGCATAGACCTACGTGTCCCACTGACTCACACTAGAAATATGAATGCGTTCTCATAAGAATTATCTCAAAGATATGGTTCTTGTATAAAGTGTTTAAGTCCAGGGTTCAGGGGTAAAATTGCTATTGCATGCTATGAGCTATGTTCAAAAGGAAACCATTAGCACTACCACAGCAACAGCAGAGGTAAATAATGGGGTGAGGGACAAGAGTTAAGAGGAGGTGGAGATTTCCTATTTGGTGAGGGTGTGTTTATTGGTTTTCTGTGTCTTGGGAACAATGAAATTATCTAAAATTGAGAATGTTGATGGACTGTGGACTTTGGGGCCTCTACATGATGCCTGATGAATGCAGGTGGCTGAAGGATGCATTGACAGAGAAGTAGATTGGTGAATGATGGTGTATGCTTATGACTGAAGGTTGTGCTGCTACAAAAAAGAATCAATGTCGTGAGGTATGCAACAATGTGAAAAAATATGTGGGACATTTGCTGAGACAAAATAAGCTAGAAACAAATAAAACAATGGTATAGTCACGTTTAGAAAATGCTTATAAGGAAACAGAGGCCTAGATTGTAAGCTTTTAGAGCAGACACATTAAGCCTGCAGTGGTGATTATTATTTCTGGATTTTGAGAGGCTGTTTTATATATGTATATATAACCTGATATTTAGAGATAAGAATTAAGCCAAACAGGTTTGGGTTAAAGTAATTCAGAACACAGAAGTAAGGAAGACAGTGTCTATATTTTAGAACCACACATATTCTTTGAGACCAATGGAAGAAAAGATTATTTGATCTGGAACTGAAATTTTCTGTAGTGCATAAGCTAATTTAACCTACCTGTATAGCTTATTTGAACAACTGAAACCCAGAAAGCACAAAATAAGAAAGAGGTCCTTCAATCCTGTATAGATTATTGTAATGCCTGGAAACATCTTAGAGTATATTAGCCAGATAATAAAAAAGTATTGGCAAAGTCCCCCGAGGGAGGGGAGAAAGAATATGGAACTATTCAACCTTATCATCAGGGAATCTCCTGATACTGTGTCAAACTTTAGGGATACCCAAATTAATAGGCCATGCCCTCCATCATGAGGCTTACTCTTGTGTAGGTTAGGTAAGTAGTGGAGAAGCTTAGACTACTTATAGGCATGCTTAAAATTTACTTCTGGAGGGCCTCTGTTGTTGCTCAGATGTGGCCTCAGTGTCTCTAAGCCCAACTATGCAAGTGAAATCATCACCCTCCCCACTACATGGGACATGACATCCAGGGGTGAAAGTCTCCCTGGAGATATGTGAGAGGACTTCCAGGGATGAATCCAAACCTGGCACCGTGGCATCAACAATTACATGCTGACCAAATGGGGAAAAGAAGTATAACTAATAAAGTATCAGTGGCAGAGAGAATTCAAATGGAGTCGAGAGGCTAATAAAGTATCAGTGGCAGAGAGAATTCAAATGGAGTCGAGAGGCTACTCTGGAGGTTGCTCTTACGCAAGCCTCAGGTAGACCTTACTACCTATCTTAACCTGCCAACCCCCAACCAGGACCCTTCCAGCCAACCCTAAAGAATACCTGGGACAATATATAAGATTCCGCAAGGGTTTCAGGCATGAGAGTAACTTGCCAGAAACCTACAACCTCCAGATGGGTCCCTATTCCACAGAAGTCCTGAAACATAGCCCAGCCTCTCCAGAACATCAGAAAGTTCGATCTCCCTACCCCATATTAGTGACAGACCCTTCCAATATCAAAATTTAGAATTGCTATAGCCCAAACAACCCCAAAGATATGGAAAGATTAAAGGTGATGGTGGAATTATACATAGAAGATAGGAATTAACAAATGAATATGAATGCTGAATCATTATATTGATATCCCTTTTATACTTCAGTATTTTAGAGCAGCTAGAAGTAAAAACCTAAAACTGAAATTGTAACCCATGTCAAAGTCTGAAATATGTTCTACAACTAATTGTGGTGCTGTGCTTTGAAATTTATAGCTTTTTTATATATATGTTGTTGTTCATAAAAAAAGAAGGAAAAAAAAGTCGATTGTGATGATAAAAAAGTATTTAAGCCTTCTAGCCTCCTATATTCTGGAACAGCTAGAAGGAAAAATATGAGAGGATCATATGGTAGCCCCTGACAAACTCTGGGTTCTATCCTGTAACCACTTGTTCGAGAGTGCTTTGAAAACTATTGCTTTTTTATTTGTTTACTTTGTATACATGTTACATTGCACAATAAAAAAGTTTTAAAAAATAAAAATAAAAGTATAAACACGTAAAAAAAATAAAAAGTAAAGCAGGATAGAAATCTAATCCAGTAGACCTCATGGACAGATATTCAGAGGCTTTGCATATGGAAAAGTTGCATCTATAATTTAGAAAAAGATTTTAGGTGATAAAGCTAATTCCATAGTGGAAAGAAAGAATACTGTGTATATACTAGCCAATTATTCGTAATTTATATATTTGCTACTCCCATTAATAGAGTTAAAATGTAGGTTCTTTTAAAAGATACTTTTTTGAAATAGTGAGGTGGGATTTTTCAACTAAATTATTCTTACCTGTATGAATTCTGATTTTGATCTGCATTAAGAAGATGCCCATTTTTCTTCCATGTGATTGACGGTTTGGGTATTCCAGCAGCCTCACAAGACAGAGTAGTTTGAACATTTACTGTCACAGTTATGTTGTTAAGACCCGGAGCAATTGATGGAGGAACTAAAACGTCACCAAAAAGAGGAGACACATTCAGCGAATAGCATGCCATCTGAAGTATTTCTGCTGAACTAAAATTAATCGTTTGTAATTTATATCATTGTTATGCATGAATTTAAATTGTGCAGAAATAGTGGGCATGGGGAGAAATCATAAGTCTTAGCTCATAAAGTGATGCATTTAAAAGCGTGGGCATCAGGGTCTTTATGACTGTACTAGTTTAGGCTATAGAAATGCATTTTACCCAAAGACTGGGTGATGTTTATAAAGGTACATTTACCATGGACCTGTAAATCTATTCTCCTGCGATCTGTTCCAGCAGCGTTGGCAGCCATACACAAATACCGCCCAGAGTCAGTGACATGTGCTGACTGGATATGAAGGAATCCATTTTCCAGGATCGAATATCTACAAGAAAGATCACAAATAATGTTGTCTGAATCAGTCTTATCTTATTATTCTCATTTTGGCTGAAAGTATCTTTTAAAGGCTTAGTTAAATCCAATTTTATTCCTTTTCCTGTTTCAAATGACACTTTCTTGGTGGAAGAAATGATAAGAAGCAAAGGTCATAGCAAATGGGCTTGCAATCTTGAATGGATTATAATCATTAGCCTTAAGAATTATGCTTATAAAATGCTCCTTTTTGATTCTCATGTAAAGTTGAAGAGACTACATCTAAATAAACAAGATTAAAAGAATTCATTGGAAAAGACTAAAGGATTTGTATTTCAGTTCTTACAGTATTTTTACCCCTTCTCCAGCATTGTTACCTTGCATGATTCCCAGTTAGAATGGTTCCATCCTTTCTCCACGTAATTCTTGGTGTTGGCACACCTTCAGCGAAGCATTCCAATATAACTGACTTATTTAAGTGAATGACAAGGCTCTGGGGGCCACCCTTTATGTGTGGAGGAACTGCACATGGGACGCACATGAAAAAAATCCAGTTATAATAACATAGCCTGAACCCAAGAACCTGCAGGGGCAATATGAGCTGAGCTCTGAGTCAGATATAAAGCTTTGCCTACAGCTAAATTAGGTTGGTAGAAGTAGCATTGCAGTTTAATTTCTAAAGTCTTATTCAAGATACTTTGTGTGCAAAACTAAAGAGTACCTAAGGGAGGAGGATTTTAAATTCCTGATATGGTGTGTGAAATCTGGCTCTCTATGAGAGAGGCTTCAATAAAAATCAGCTCCGGTCTGATGTAAATTAAAGATGATATTTCTTATTTCTCTCTGGCCAAATAATGGTCAGAGAATGTTAACACTGGAACAACTTCACTTTAAATAAAGAACAGAAAGTGGGCTGTTTTATGAAATGTACATCTGTGATTAATCAAGCAGGTCTTGGAGCATTTATTTTATTAAACATTGAGTTCTATGGGAAAAGAAAACTGGAATTTTAATTTTAGTATTAGAGATATGGATCATGCGTATCACCAAAAAACCTGTAAAATCTCACATATTAAAAATCCAAAAGGGACTGTTGTAGGAAAATTCTACATTATCATCTTGAATTTTGACAAATTTTAGAATTTAGATTTTATGTTGAAGAAAATTAGAGTCCTATGGCAAGTTCCATCTAGTGCATATTTACTTCCATGTCACCATCAATAAATTGTGAACCAAATAATGGGCCACTTGTCATCCAGAGATTTAATGGGTAGACTTTCTCAATGGCTCTGATCTGAATGACAAAACATCAGGACATGCTAATAGCAATTGGTCATAAATTATTCCCTAATATAGGGAATATGTGTGAATTTAAAGTTCTAACATAAATACTTTATCTTCTCTTTTTCAAAAGAAACACAATAACCACAAGGATTCATTAAGAATGCTCATAGGAAATAAATATATCATCTCTTTGAATGCTTTAGCTAAATTTTTAAATTGTGAAACAATGATTAACTTTTCTTACCATTTATAGTGAGAATAAATTCTCTTGTAGTTTTTCCTGCAATGTTGCTGGCAACACAGGTATAATTGGCTGTATCACCTAGATCTGCATTATTAATTTGCAAGTATCTCCCTCCAGATAGGATTCTCACTCGAGGTGTTGCCTGAATTCAGCAAGTAAAATTTACTATTAAAATGTCAGCAAAAGGGAACAAAATGTTACTTTATAGCATCAGAAGTAGCTACAGTGAACTATAGAATTCCTGTCTGCCAGGGTGCTTTGCCTATGCCCCCCCCCCCCCCATATTATTCTGGTATCAAAAATCCTTGGGAACTATTTCTAGAGTGTGTTTAAGGCATGGGTAAAATCAGGGTCTATAGCTTCCATGACCACAATGATCTGTTCAAGGATGGGCCAGAAGTGCTGGGGAAAGGCATGCCTTTTTCACTGTGATCATTGGTTGGGAGGGAGACCTAAGCCCAGTGGCAGTCTTTGTCATCAGGGGGTGGCTGCTCGTCCTGAATCGAAGACCAAAGAAACCGAGTGAGAGCTGTAGAAAGGACATAGATGCCTGATTACACGATTAGAGTTCCTGGATCTAGTATGACTAAAGCTAAATTCACCAATCACCACAGCCATTCGATTTCCTTTCCTTTTCTTCATTTAAATTCACTTGAATTTGTATTCTGTCACTTTCAACTGAAAGTTTCTTGACTAACATATTAACGTTTGTCAACTTAGAGGAAAACCTTATCCCTTAACATTTTAAAAAATAAACAAGCTATTCTAGTTTATTAGTAACTGTTCCGTGTCTAAGCATGGGGCCCAAAATTAGGAAAATGTTAAGTAAATGAGACCCACTCTCTGCTATTAAGTCTCATCGGGGAGATAGATGCAAACAGATAATTTTAGTATAAATCAAAATGTGTAGAACTGTTCATAATCATTAAAAAATGTCAGGTAACATCAAAGACTGATATTTTCTGGTTGTGTACAAGATGGAGCCATTTCAAGAAGAGCACAAGTAACATTTCTCTAACACAAGTGTTCTGTCCCAGACAGATATATATACCTAATGAAAAATAATATTTTTCCACACTAAAATACGCAGTTCGGGTTTGATTGCTATTGGAGCTACTGGTGATACAATCGTTTTGCCTCTGATGAACAATTTCTTGCACATATATAGTAAGTTCTATGAACCATATTTTAATTTTTAATGTTTATATGGATATAGTAGGATTTTAGCCTAAGAAAAATTATTTTCAGGGTTGATTCTTATAATGTCATACTTCCATTAACATCAGTAAGTGCTACTAACTTAAGTATAACTGTAATTTTCTTGAGTTCTCCTACTATTTACTGCTAGTGATTCTTCTGCATCTGACTTCTTTCCTCAAATAGAATCCCACTTTCAGCTGATGACCTTGCTTCCTATTCCACAGGGAAACTTAAAGCCCTGCGACTGAAATTCTTTCCTTCTCCCGCTGACAAACTTATGCGCATATGAATACCACCTTTCTTTCTATTTCACCATCTCTGTGGAGAAGGATGGACTCTTCTATACAAGGTTCCTCTCTTTATCTGCGACCTGGGTCCTATTCATCCCCCATCAATACTGCTTGTCCTGTAAACCTCTCTTTCTGTTCCTTGTATCTTCAATCTCTTTCTTTCAGCAACTGAACATATACAAATCACTTTTATATTTAAAAAATAATCTGCATTTGTCTCTGTTTCCTCTTCCTCCATGAACATTACACTCCACAGTAATCTGCCTTCTACTTTAATCACTCCATTGAAGAATCATTGCTCAGATATTTAAACATACACACACACAATCCCAAAGCCAATGGACACAATCTAATTTGTATCTCTGCTTGCCACCTCTTCACTTTGCCTTTGACTTTCAGTACCTCAGTTGCTTCTACTTTTAACCCTCCTCAGTCTCTTTCCTTTGCTTGCCTTGTAATGCTATGTTGCCAATGACTTAATCCTCATTTTACTAGTCTTTTCACACTGTAGGCTTTCTGGTCTACCTCATGGCCTATGGCTTAAACAACAAGTTGTGCCATTTGGACTACCAAATCAAAAGATTTTTTTTTTTTTTTGATGAGATATGGACCTATATTTCTAATGCTTTTTAGAATCTCTACTTGGGTAATCTACAGCTAATTCAAAATCAAAACATCTAAAGCTGAGTTCATCTTTTTGCCATCATGGTCTTTTTCTGGTATCCCATTCTCAGTGCTGGGATCACTCGGTCTTATCTGGGATCACTTTGGACTCTTCCATCATCAACAGTCATTCAGTCCCTACCTTGATATTTAATGGTCTAGAGTGAAATATGTGCATAGGATATGAGATTGCGGAGGCAGAAGTCAGAGTATGATTGGTCTTGGGAATTAAGCTGGCATTATAATATTAATCCTGAAATCAATAGGGAGCTATTACAGGATTTTAACCAAGGACAATGCAATCGTACCAAGATACTTAGAGTTTCTGGAACAGCAGCTTCCCTTTTCTGCAATGGCTTTGCCCGTGCCATTTCCTATGACTGGAATCCTCTTCTCCTTCTTTCTCATCTACTCATCCTTCAAAACTCAACTCAAGCCCCCTAAGGGGTTTCCTGAAGATATTCCTCACCTTTCCATCTGGGTTATTTGCCCCTCCTCTCTGTTCCTATAAAATATTGTATATACCTCTACCACACAATTTATCAGCAGTATCAGTTCTAAATCTTTGATTCGCTTCTCTGTATTTTCAGATAGTCTGTGATTGATAGAGTCAAGACTACTCTCAGCAGCAATCACATTGCCTGGTGTTATAGTAGGCACTCAAAATTAAAGAAACTGAGGCATAATAGGATTAACTGGTAAGCATAGAATGTCAGTGATTATCAGAACCAAGCCTCCTGTTTGGTGTGGCTGGTGGTGGAGAGTAACTTTCTCCCTTAGATAGTAGGTAACATCTATATGATTAGCTGAGAAAACCCAGAACATACCACAATGGGTTATGCTAACTGAATGAGGAAGAACAAAGGAGAGGAAAAGAGAATAAGAAACTACGAGAATATGGGCGATCAGAGCATTCAGTCAAAGTTTTGAGCTGGTCCTCAAAGGCTACTGGGCTGTGACACTCTATGAGAGCAGAGTAGTATCTCCTGAGCCAGGGAAGCTTTACAGAACCAGTTTAGACCACAGCAATTCAGTAACAGACTGAATTGGTCATGAGACTTGGCAGAATAGGTCAATTCTTGAAACTCTGACGGTTTCTTCCCTTTCCAGGAGAGAAATAGCTGAGTGTGTCAAACTTGACTTGAATCCCTGGGCTCTTGCAGATATATGTACTTGGACCAGTTGACATAGCGACATGAATCTAAAAATCTATCTTTCAACCAATAACTAATTACTACCTATTCCAGCAAAGGTTGAGAGAAGGAGAAAGCTGATTAAAGGACCATGCCCCATTTCTGAAATGTTGAATACCTGGTAGCCTGAATTATTTGGTCTTGGACCACTTAGCAAAGAATTCGCAGCTGATTTTTTTTTTCCTAAAAAGGAGTCTGTGGAACAAAAATTTTACCTGTAACTGCTCCCCATTTTTAAGCCAAGTGATTATAGGTGGAGGCACTGCATCTGATTTGCATTCCAATGTCGCTTGTCTGTTTCGTAACACAGTGAAATCTTGAGGCTCATCAGTTCCAGCAATATTAGGGGGTACTAGATGTGAGAACAAATAAATTAAAGATTTCAATAAATGAGGTATAAAAGTATCCTAGTTATCCTAAATATTGAGCAAATTTTGGTTCTGCAATATGCACTAGAAGCTATAAACTTAAAACATTGCTCATTTAACTTACAGTAGAAATAATTACAAATAATGGTAAAATTTTTTACTTTGCTCAGTACTTTCACATACATTGAGTAATGAAATATTTCCAACAACCCTGTGAATGATAGCATAGGTAATATAATCACATTATTATCACTATTTGACAGGCAAAGAAAGCAAGGCATAGAGAAAGGATACTTTGTACAGTTTCTAGACCTGGAAGGAGTTTTCTCTGAAAATCAGATTTTAAAACAAATCAGAGTCTACCCATCTTAATATATAGAACTGCATATCCTTTCCTATGTGATCTTTTTATATGACTCATATGTAGGTTTTACATGCCTATTAATGACAGATAAAATTTATGTGCATGAGAGGGATTGGCACTTAAATCTGAGAAAGTTTGCTATACCAAGTCAATTATGCCATGAAAATGAAATAAAGATCTTCTGTTTAGTCTTTTAAATGTTCTTCCCCATGTGGAGTAATTCCCATTTATATGTCAGAAGAGTATATAGGTGAGAGTCCAATTGGCAGAACTTTTCTGGAAGGTAATTTAGCAATAAGTTTCAAAGTGTATGTGTTTACCCAATTATAGAAATTTATCCAAATAAAATAATTAGGGAAATAAGTCAGCATGTATGTACCAAAATGTCTTTAATGGTATTTTTTATACTGGTGAAAATACAGAAAGTGTCTAAAAAATATGGAGTGGATTAAATAAATCATGGCACATTCATAAAATGGGACACTATGATTACTAAAAATGATGTTGTAAAATACATTTATTGACATGGACATGAAAACAGTTTTCCCATACTCCTAGGTGATAAAAAAAGCAAGGAAAATACTATACATTATAAGATCCTATTTTTGTGACAAACCCTTTAGATGTGAAAAGTCTTAGCTGTGTATTAAGACTATGGATGATTTGTATTTTTTAATCATAATTTATACTCTATGATTTTAAAAACAGCAAATATGAATTATTTGAGAAGGAAAAAAGCAAGTAGCTCAAAAACCAATTGAATTATTCCAAAGAGCACTTGATTAGCCAAATAAAAGTATTGGATTTTCAAAATATACATCCTAACATATAAACATATCTTATGAAATTCTATGGAGTTTCCCCTTGTTTCATAAATCACGCCTTCTAAACATATGTGTGTATGATGGACTGCAAGACATTTTGCCAAATTTACCATGCACTCTCACTAAATATTCTTTATCATCATCTCCTGCAGGACTGGATGCCAGACATGTATATCTTCCTGTATCCTCTACCTAAAACAAAACAAAAAAAAGTAATTACACAATATTAATATGTTGGTTTAAGTGTTGAGAATAGATATCAGTGGGAACTAATTAAAAAGGCCCCATATAAAGCAAGGTTTTCTTAAGGAAGTACTACAATTACAAACTTAAAACTGGTTAACACTTATGATTAGCATTCTGATGGTGAGTGTTGGTTGACATGTTTAATATAAGTAAATCTATGCTTTAACACATTTTCAGTATTTAGTCTCAGATTGTTTGCAACCTAAGTATCCTTAATGATTTCAGAGAAGGCAGATATATAGGACCTGGTACCAGACATGACAGATTAGATGCTCAATGTTTATGAAAGAAATAAGTGAAATACATTTATTAAATAAAAACAAACAGATAAACAAAATATCAGGTTATTAAAATAAAGAAAATTGATACCATATTTTGAATATAACTTTCACATATATGTTAAAATAGAGGATTATATAACATAATTTGGCTGTTAAAAGTGTCAGGTTGACAACAGAATCTATTATTGTCTAACTAAAATTAGACATTTCTTCAAAAAACCCACATTCATAACAACTTCCACTGAAGTGTTAGTTTTCATCTATATAGTTGACATTGTGTAGACACAACCCATCTATTTTGTACATGGAAGGCATACTCTGAAAAATCTGATGGTCTTACTACTGTGAAAAATGTATCTTGAAAAAGGAAAATAATTCTATTTTCATTTATTTTACATTTGAACATTCCTAGACTATTGGGACTTCTAAAATTCTTGCATATAAGATTGACTTTATAGGTGATAGAAAAAAGTTTTGGTAGATTGTGAAAATTCCTTTGAAAAAATTTAAGATTAGAATATTTGGAAAAATACTTAATATAATTTTAGAAGAATTGCTCTCACATAGTCTTTCAGTTAAAAATTCAAAATGATGCACCAATGCCTAGAAAATAATTTCTGGTTTTCTCATCATATATATATATTTAAAAACTCTAAAATCTCACTTTTATTTATGAATTTAATTAATTCCTAATTCATTAACTCTGTCTTGACTTTAACCAAACTTGAACCATCATTTGTGGCTACTCTTAAATCCTATGCTCTCCAACACATACTTCCTAAATAGTATGCTTTTCTGGACACATTTATTTGCATTATTTGTTATTATTTGTAGCTACATTTCCTAAAATAGGTTCTGTTAATAGAGTGTTTGACAAATAGTTTAACAAGGGGTGCTAGGGTAGTTCAGTGGTAGAATTCTTGCCTGCCATGCAGGAGACCTGGGTTTGATTCCAAGTCCATGCACCTCCCTCCCAAAACAAAACAAAACAAACAAACAAACAAAAATTCAACAAATGGTGCTATAATAATGGGAGACTCAAATGGAAAAATAATGAAATATGACCCCACCATATAGTATACAAAAAATTTATTTAACAGGTCTCTGTAAATTATATAATTTCACAGAGGTGTTGACATGCACTATGACTCAGAAGGTTGGGGACGGGGCAGCAGACACAACATGCAAAGTTTTCCAAATCTATCTGTTCACAGACTGTCACCCTTCCCACCTTGGAATAAATCACAGAAATAATGTTCCATGGAAGATGTCCAAGGAAACTCTTGTCTCTCCTACGTAACGTGGAATTTGCAAAGTATGTGCCAGACATAACCTTATGTTGGAAATAAATACACAAAAATATAAAGCTCAGGAAATAAAATATAACACGGTAAGAGCCATAAGAGAGCTATATAGGAAATGGTATGAAGACACAGAGGAGCTGGGGGATAAAATTCAGTCTTTGGACTTGATCATATTTAGTTTTTATACTTCTATACAGTTTTTAATGGCTTTCATTGTTCCATGCCCAATTTTACCTTATGTCTAGGTTTATTTCCCCTAGATAACTCGAAACTTTCTGAAGGTCGAAACATGTCTTATCTACATTTTTGTTCTCCACAACACCTAGCCATGTTGGAAATACAGTCAATAAATTTTTACAGAATCACATTCAAGCCCCTTTCTTCTCTATAGCAGAATGTCACCATTTAATACTAGATGAGCCCTTTGTCTTGTTTTGTTGTAACCCAAGTTTTCTCTTTTGCATTTGAGACCTACTATAATGTAGTCCTAACATCCCTTTTCAAGCTTTATTTACCATTATTCCTTTGAATTTACGCTTCTATTCCACACACTTTCTTGTCTCCATGCTATTCCTTATGTCACAAAATTCTCTTGCTTCTAATTTTGTCTGTTTAAATTGCATCATTTGAGGGTTTTGATTCAGTATGTGGCTTGATAATTTAACCTGACTTTTCTCTGAGTAACTGTGATGTCTAAAATGGAGAGAAAAGCAGGGAACAGAGGGTATTTTCTCCTTGATGCTAGAAACATGAACTGTGCTGAGTTCCTGCTGACAAGGCTTCCCAGTGAGACCCAGGTTTGAGCCCAGCTCCCCGAACAGTGATGAGCACCTGAGGGACAAGCACTTATTCTCTCTGTCCCTGTTCCTGGATTTGCAGTCTGGACATCTAGACATTGCTTCACAGAATTGTCACAAGGGATGCATGCGACAGAGAGCTCAGAGCTGAACACAATACTGACACAGCGTACAACGCATAATCTTTAGTGCTCTTCTCCCAGTAACCTTTTCTTTCCTCTTTCCTCAGGGAAGGTACAAACAGAGTATGAGTAAGTAATTCTGTTATCAGTATTGAAAGGGATGACAATAGCAACAGTAATAATTTTCCCTAACTCTTTCTTAGCACTCACTATACACTTGTGGCAGCAATCTAAGTAATTTATGTTAGATTTTCTCATTAAATCCCCAACTGTAGAAGTCGTTATTATTATTATTATTATTATTATTATTATTATTATTACTATTATCCCCAGTCTATAGATGAGGGCATTAGGGCACAGATGGAGAATATCTGTAATGTCTGTAATGTAAGGTTTGCCTCTGTTACTAGACCAGAGGATTGTATCATTAAGCCATCTACAAACTTAATTCTAATAGGTTCATATTTAAAATTGAATTCCTTAAACACAAACTAAAAGAACCAGTCAAGTTTTTTGAATTAATCCCTGTTGGTAAAACTCTGTCTTTGCGGACTCTCATGCCTTGTTCGTTTTAGAGATCAAAAGTGCTATCTGAGGGGGTGCAAGCGTAGTTCAGTGCTACAATTTTCGCCTGTCATGCAGAATACCTGGGTTCAATTCCTGGCCTGTGTACTTCCCAAAAAACAGATGAAAAACAAACAAAAATTCAGGAAAGGCACTGCAATAATGGGATACTCACATGGAAAAAGAATGAAATGTGATTCTGCCATATAGCATACAAAAAAAGTGCTATTTGAAGCCTCAATACAGATAGTCTAATACAGCTGTGCAGTCCAATATAGTCGAGCATTTTTAAGCAGTTTTATTGCCATATATTCACACACCGTATGTATTGATTTTTTTTTTTCATGGGCAGGCACTGGGAATCAAACCCGGGTCTCCCACATGGCAGGCGAGAATTCTGCCACTGGGCCACTTGAATCGCTTTTTGCTAGTTAAGTAAAGTAATACATGCAACAAATAAGAGCCCCAGGATATATATTAACATTATAGCATTGTGAAAACTTGCAAAATTTGTATATTCTGCTCTCTTAAGAGTTTAATGAGATACTTCTCCTTTTTAGTCATGTCACTCTGTAAGTGCCTACCTAATCATGCATATCATAGGACTAACCTACCTTTGCAAAAGTTACACAGACCTGTGGGTCTATTCAGATAAAAAGACATAATTTCTCCAGCATTTCTGCTATATTTGCAAGTGAGAAGTTTAATATGGGGTAAAATAATGGTATGAATTTAAACACTTACCTGAGCACTAGATATTCGAAGAATCTCTCCCTCTCCTAGGTTTTGCACTTGATCTATCCATGGAATGGGTCGCCCATCTTTCATCCACATAATTTTAGGAGCTGGGATTCCAGAAGCAATGCAGGTAAGTTCAAATGGATTACTAACAATCACTGATATCTCTTCAGTTTCTTTGGACCTATTAATATGAGGTGGTTCTATTTAAAAGGAATAAAAAAACAACAACAAAATAAACCTTCTGCTTGATAAAATGCTACTGACTAGAAACATCTGAAAAGAAAATTCAATTCAAATTTATGTTCATGGTATATGAATTATTGATTCCAAGGAAACCAAGATGGTAATTCCTAGATATCATTACCATTTATTAACAGTACTATTTCAAGAGAGAAGGGTCACACCGGTAAGTAACTGGTGATTACAGAATGTCAATTTGAATTCAGAAAATTACATCCTTCTTACCTAATTGTGTAGATTTCAAAGCAATGAAAATTAAACCTATCTTGTACCACTTTTTAAAAGAGAGGTACTTAAAAATATTTGTGCAGTTTTACGCCTTTTATATAAAGATCGCAACTACAAAAGCAACAGGTGAGCGTTATGGAATTTCATTATCATCGTTTCTATGAAAACCCCTTATGGGAAACAATGATTAAGCAGCAGAAAAAATAGTTACATTTAGACATGATGATCTTCACATAAAACACATTTGTTTGTGAAGGGATCATTTCCTTAACTGTTTCTTTTGCTTCTAAAATTACCCTACTTAAAACAAAACAAGACAAAACAAAAACAAAAAAAGAAAAAATATATATAAAATTATCTTTCTCAAAAGGATGTTAAAGAATCCAAGCACTGTAAAGAAAACTTAAGTAACCTTGGTTCAGTTTCCCCCAGGTTTAGAGAACCCTTTAAAACAGACTCTGTTTATAATTATCATTAAACTTTTCTATGAACATTTCCAGCTTACTTTTTCACAAAGCAGCCAAAGAAACTGTTGGACAGCTCCAAGAATTAGCTGTTCCTTTTTTTCAGGCACATAGTCCATATAGTACTTCACATCAGAGACTCACAGCCTGAGTTCGTATCCTGGCTTCAACAATTATTAGCTTAGCAGATTTAGGAAAATCTCTAAACTGAGGATAACAGTGTTATTCATCTAATAGGAGTGGTGTGAAGATGCAGGGATAAATCTATGTTTTCAGCACAATTCAGGCGCATAGCAAATGCTCCAATAAATATTGCTACTATGAAGAAAGATTGGGAAGATAGTGGTACTGGAATAGGTTTCTGAATCTCTCCAAAATCACATGTAAAAAACAGACCTACTACATAGCAAAAATCAAACACTTATAGATAACATTTATAACAATGCTAGATGACAAAATATCCCCCCACAAACCCCCAAATGCTAGCAGAGAGACAACCCACCAATAGCTACAACACCTGTTGATATGGGTGTCTGTGGTAAAGACAGTAGAAGAAAGCAATAGGGCACTTTATGGACACAAACATAGAAGACCCGTCTCATGGACAATAGCTATTCATTAGAAACCCAGGCCAGTTTGAGAAGAGCAGCTAAAACTTGGAGGGGTTCTGCCTTTTTCAATGACCAATGCAGTAGCAGTAAGTACTCCCATCACCTAGAATGAAGTTTTATCATTGATAACCTTTTCCTCTAAGAGAAATCAGAGCTTCCTGAAATAGTTAATTCCAGACCTGGGGCAGAAAATGGTGATTTTGTCATAAAAGATAGCAAGAAAGTTATCAAAGGCTACTCAAGTCATGCCAAAAAGTCTCAGGAACCAACTTAAAGAAGCATCTACTGGCCAAAGATGGGACAATTTGAACTCCCCAAAGGAAAATAATTATAATTGTTTAAATCATTGAGTTCATGATGATACTATAATTTAATAATGATATTAATAATTAACTAGTTACTTTTGAAAGATGACAGGGAACAAATTCATTGTCTTAAAAACTGACACATAAAGGGAAAGAGTCAATCATTTAACCTGTCTTTTCTTTGTGAACTATATGACTGGATAACCAAAACGTAAATGAGAGAAGCATTTCATAAAATTATTTTAGCTAATAAATGAAAACAAATGCTTGCATTAGAATGCCACCCCTTTGTGAATCCTATTGTGGTAGTTTGGAGCTGCTATGTACTCAGAAAAGGCCATATTCGTTTAATCCATCCTGTGGGTACAGACCTGTTGTGGGTGGGACCTTTTGATTAAGTTATTTCAATTGAGATGTGACCCAGCTCATTCAAAGTGTATCTTAATCCTTTAACTGGAGTCCTTTATGAGGATAAAAGATACAAAAATCCTAGAGCCCTCAGGGAGAAACACCCAACGAAGTTTGGAGAGAGCTTAGAGAGAAAAGTTCTAGAGAAACTAAGAAATGGACCCACAGAAACTCAGAGAAGAGGACCAGTAGACAGAGGTCCTGTGCCTTGCCACCTGACAGGGGAACTCCAGATATCAGCAGCCTGTTTTCAGAGAAGTTACCATCCTGTTGATGTCTTAATTGGGACATTTTCACTGTAAATGAAACTGTAAATTTGTAAGCTAATATATTCCTATTGTAAAAGCCAATCTATTTCTAGTATACTGTATTCCTGTAGTTTTAGCAAGCCGAAACACCTACTTTATAAGTGATAGAAAAATCATACGCATTAAGCATCAGTAGCCTGTCACCACAAAAAGAGAGAGAAGCAGAATGGTGTGCCTCCTGATAAAAGAACACACCATGCATGGCTTGTAATCTTGCCAGAGGTATTAAACCCCACTCTGGACCAAGCCTATGCCAATTTTTAGGAAAGAGAGAGGCTGACGAACGTGCTGAACTAACCGCAAATGTTCAAGTGGCAAAACTCATACTGTGGGAGAGTATGCAGGCCAAATGGGCCAGATTCTGGTAGAGAGACAAAAGTAGGATGGTTAAATTAAAGAAGACTTAAAGGGCACATCAAAAATTGCAAAATGGGGGCACTAAATTGTGACGTCTAGGGATATACACTGGTGTGATAAAATCATAAAGAATTTCAAGTAAACAATTTCTATAAACATCAGGATAGTGGTACTATGGGGGAAAAAATCCACACGGAGGATCTTCTAGGTGGCTGGCAAGGTTTTATTTTTTGACATGGATGGTGATTACAAAGCTCTTAGCCTTATAGTAACTCATTAATCTATACATTTCTTTTGTGTTTCTGTTCTAGTTTGCTAGCTGCCGGAATGCAACACACCAGAGACGGATTGGCTTTTAATAAAAGGGGATTTATTTTGTTGGCTCTTCAGAGGAAAGGCAGCTAACTTTCCACTGAGGTTCTTTCTTATGTGGAAGGCACAAGATGGTCCCTGCTGTTCTTCTCTCCAGCCCCTGGGTTCCAATAACCTTCCCCGGGGTGACTTCTTCCTGCATCTCCAAAAGCCTGGGCTGAGCTGTGAGTGCTGAGATGAGGAATGCTGAGCTGCTTAGACTGTGCTACATTGCATTCTCTCATTTAAGCACAAGTCAATTAAGTCAAACGCCACTCATTGCAGCAGACACGCCTCCTAGCTGACTGTAGATGTAATTAGCAGCAGATGAGATTCACCTACCATTGGCTCATGTCCACAGCAACAGAACTAGGTGCCTTCACCTGGCCAAGTTGACAACTGAATCTAACTACCACAGTTTCTTTATCTGTTTTAGTTTAAAATTAAAAGATTTTTAAAAATAATTACTACTATCATTTCTACTACAGCTGTTGGTATGACTACTAAAATCTGCTTCCTAAAAATTTGTTATCCTAGTTTTCCTTTCTGCTAAAAGATAATATTAAATCTGTTATCCTCTTCAGATTATAATTAAGAAATCAGAATTTCTTAACTGTTGTCCCAAATGACCTTTCTTTGCTTTTTTTTTTTTACTTCTATCCGTCTTATATACTGCTGCCAAAATAATTTTCTTAAATGCAATTTAAGATTGACCAAAGATTTCCTGCTCAAAAGATTTCAATGGCTCCCATGTTGCTTACTGAATGAAATAAATTTTCTCATTATGGTTTCCAAGGCTTCCATAATGTGGTTTCAATTTATCTGTATATCATGATCGACTTTTACTATATGTAACCAACACTACAAATAAGACTACTGTCCCTCAAAAAGCCCAGTGATTTCTTACTATTCCTTCTATTAGAATATCTTCTCACATAGTCCCACCCCCTAAGTGAGCCTGTTGAAAAATTATCAAAATCACATTAATGTCATTCAGTTCATTTTGTAAAAACCATAAATTCTTTCTGGATTTTCTTAAGTATGAAATCTCTATCCCCTTTAATTTCCCATAGCATGGTGCCAATACCAGTCAAAAAGCATTTATCTGATTCTGCATTTGACCAGTCAATTATTTATTCCTCCGACTTAGTTGTTACTTACTACTCACTGTAGGTACAAAGATTACTGACACAGGCCTTTACCTTCTGAGGCTTATTGTCACTAGATTTAAAACAGTAACAACATGTTCCCAACTGGCTCAAAACCCAGTCTCCAAATCTTACATGTAGTGATTGTGAGTTATTTTACTGTATGTCTTTATCTATGTGTCTTGTACTCTGAGTAGAATAGAAGCTGCCCACACTCTGACTCTAGAAATTATATTTCCAGCCCAGAACTCTCTACTGAGCTCTGTACTCATAAACCCAATTATCAGATAACATCTCTACTTGGATGAATGAAAATGACTTCAAACTCCACATGCTTGCAAACTAAATTTTTTATCTTAGCCTTCAGAATTTGGTCCTCTTTCAGCAAATCCTTCATCTATGTGATGGCTCCACACAGTGCTCAGTTATGCAAGTAAAAACCTAAGAGTCCTTTTGAAACTCCTTCTCCATCACTTCCTTATGTCCACATCCACAACAAGTCCTAATATTTCTACTTGCAATTATATCTCTAATACATCTTTTTCTCTCCACCTCCACACCATCACACTAACTTGAGTTACAATACCTTTCTCTTGGACTAATGTCTCCTCCTTCCTGGTTGTAGTTGCCTACCCAATAGTACCTATTTGTTTCTTTCTTATTAACAGATCCCAACTTGGTTGATTGTCAATATGCTAAAAGTCTACATTTCCTAACTTCTTTATCAGGCAGCAGATGAAGAGGCCGTGTGATGATTCTGATCAAATGCAGTGGACATGGAAGTGGTTTTGTGAGTCTTCTATGACAGTCTCTTTAAAGGAGACTTAGTATTAAATCTAGCAATATTGAGAGTGGACAGATTTTGTATGATCACTGACCAATCATTAAGCAGGTCAGGATCCTGAACTTCAAATATCTGAACTTCTGAACAAATACCAACAACTGCCTACCTGCAGACATCTCAGTGAGAAAAACCAAAGTTCTTTGTTTAAGCTGCCATATTTTGACTCTATTATTCACAGCCAAATGCAATTCCTAATAATCCATTCTAGTCCTGCTACAAGAAGCTCTCTACTATACAGCCAGAGTAATCTTTACAAATAGCAAATCTAATCATATTATTCCATTTCTTAGAAATTTTGTTGGCTCCCCACTGATGAAAGATATCAACCAAAAAATCTTAATGTGGTCAACAAGGTCGTTCATAGTTTGGACCATGTCAAAAAACCCTCATATTTATTTTGGATGGTGCTATCTCTGGTTTTCAGTGCGTTAGCCACAGTGGGCTTTTCAGAACTCTAATATGCCATGAAACCTCCCACCACTTGAATAGGTTTAAGTTGAGAATAGCAGTTCCCCAAGTCAGGACCTTTACATGCTGATCGATAACATTGCAGCATGTGAAGAGTTTTTCAGATTTTCTTGGGATTAGCTTTCAACAGATGCTAAAATACTGAAATCTCTCTCTTGCTGCTGAGCCAGTTTTTCAACTCTGCTTTAAGAAAGTATTATCTTTATAAACTCCAGCTGGGAGGTAAATCTTTGTTTACTACTCTAACAATACTATGGTTGTTTATCTCCTTCCTTTTCTTTGCCTAGAAATGCACTGGGCAGTGATTTTGCTCCTGAGTTCTTATATTCTTAGAGTTGTATTCCTTCTGTCTTTTCCCAGTGCTACCATGCTGGACCCCTGAAATTTTAGTTCTGAATGACACAACAACTACATCAATTCATGCTTCCCTCTGTCATCAGAGTGATTTCTTGGGAATGAAATATAGCGTAACACACTCTTTTTAAGTTTCTTATTTTCCACTTAGGATGAAGTGTAAGCGCTCTAAAATGACCTCAGTGCTCTTCATAATTTGGCCTTGCTCACATTTCTAGCCTTGTCTCTTGCTATTTTTCTTTTCAAACTCAGCTTCTATCAGTCTGGACTAAGGAAGACTTTCTCTGACTTAGTACCTGTCACATACTAGGTGCTTAATAAATATTTGTTAAATACTAAATAGAAGTATGCCATCTGACACATTATATATGTTCATAATTAATATATGAAAAATGAATTATGAAATCATATTTATGTTTTTTTGGGTGGGAGTGGTGTATGGTCCGGGAATCGAACCCGGTCTCCCACCTGGAAGGCGAGCATTCTACCACCGAACACGTGTGCACCCCATATTTATGTATTTTTATGTTATTTCTCTCATTCTGAATATTGATGTACAGGTATCAGTTACCTACTCCTTCACCCTGCTCCCCCAAACCCACACATATACATGAACATTTTTCTCTCTTTTGCCTCTGTATAACATGGGGTGCCTTCTTAATTAGCATCCTTTTTTCTATGTAAGACTCACCTACACCAGAATATTTCACATGATTTAGAGACTATTTTGCTTACCTATATAGTTAAAATCTCCCTTAATGTCTAACTCAGCTCTGTTCAAGCCAAATGTAGTGCTAAATACTGGGAATATGGTAATAAGTAAGATGTGTACAGTCTCTGCTCTCTAGAACTTAATATGTAGGGAAGAAGCATGCTTCTAAAAGTGCATAAATAATTAAATTTTAATATATGTGATGAGAATGAATTGTAGGGCATTCAGAAAATATAGGCTAGCTCCAGCTAAACTAGAGTCTTACCAAAATTCTTGCAGTTCTTTCTTGGGTGCATTCTATACGGTGCTGTGAATATAGAGTGTGGGTAACTGATCCAAAACCATAGTAAAACAAACAAGAAAAACAAACACCTCCCCCATCTTGATTATTGAAATAGTCAATTCATATTATACACCTTTTCTCTCACAAGGTTAAAAATTTTGATTTCAAGGAAAGTTTGTTCTCTTTATATTATTTATTTGCATGTAGAGCACTGGAATACACAATTTAAATATCTATTATAAATGCATACAAGAGTAAATAGAACTGAACTATTTGAAATGACTATTCCAATTATAATCTACAGATTGGATCATTTAAAGACTAGTCAGAATAGCATGCAATATTATAAATATGCTCTTTCATTAAATTGCTATTATCTGATAAACTTTTTTTTGGTATGCTGTATGTTTTTTTTTTTTTTTTTTTTTTTTTTTTTTTAAATAAAGACAGAGAAGGAAGGAAGGATAGAAGGAAGGAAGAAAGGGAAACATCTTTAAACATTTTCTTATTTTATTATATTTTTGTTTTTGTTTGTTTGTTTTTTACATGGGCTGGGGCCGGGAATCGAACCGGGGTCCTCCGGCATGGCAGGCAAGCACTCTTGCCCGCTGAGCCACCGCGGCCCACCCACTGTATGTTTTTTTGGTATGCTATATGGTGGGGTCACATTTCATTATTCAATGAAATAATGGGCTACTCTCATATCCTGTTATTGCAGAACCATCTGTTGAATTTTTGTTTGCTTGGTTGTTTTTGTTAGTTTGTTTGATTTTTGGGGGGGAACATGGACCTGGAATCGAAGCTGAGTCTCCTGCATGGCGAGAATTCTACCACTTACTCTTTCATCCCCTATCTGATAAACTTTTAGTTCTGCTACTTACCAATCAATTGTATGACTTTTCTCAATGAATAATGTTTTACAGGTAGATGTTTTCATTTTTTTCAGACAGATAAAAAAATATAACAATTTAAATTTAAATTTAACCATGTTAAATTTAGATGGATTATAAAAGAGATATATGAGGTATTATGCAGTTTTCACAACTTTTTGTCCCATAACACAATGACCCTAAGAATTATACTTACAAAGTCTTTTTATCACTTACTTCCCAATTATTCTATATTATTCAAATATTTACCTACCTAGGACCTTCAGAATGAAGTGTTTACTGACTTCTCCAGCTTCATTTGAGGCAACACAAGTGTATCTTCCAGAATCTTCAGTCTCTGCTTTGATGAGCTGAAGGACCATTCCTTGATTGCTTATTGTCAGCTGGGCACCAAGTCCCACAGGTTGGCCATCTTTGAGCCAGGACATATTGGGAGTTGGAGTTCCATCTGTAAAGCATGTCATAGAGGCAGGACTCCCTTTGATAATTGTGATTTCCTCTGTTCCCATTGAATTGTCCACATTTGGTGGCACTTTACAGAAAACAAAAGAAAACAGCCAAAATTTAAAAATCTATTTTAAGTTAAGATTAACTAAATAAAAAATAAGAAGTACTATAATGTTTCTATGGCCTAATGAGTATATATAGTCTCTAATGTATTGATGTATTTACTATAAAAATATGTATTAGGCCGGTTAATTATCAGTCTTCCAAATATTAGCAATGACATCACAAAAATGGTTTTCTTATAGAATATGCAATCAATGTGTTTTAAATAATGGTCATTTCTCAACATCCTAGGTTTATCTCTTGATGTGTGCGTTATGATTCTAGTAGTATATTTTCAACTACCTTATGTAAATAAATGAGGTAAAATTAAGTTCTAGAATAAGCTTTATATAGTCCAGTATAAGTTATTTGTAAGCTACAGAAAACAATTACTTAATTGTTCTGAGATACGCCAAAGGATTGAAAAATGTGGACCAGCAGACCTCAACAATTCGGAAATAACAGATTTCGAGTTTTCTCTCCCTACGCACACACATTCACACACAGGCACACACAGGGGCATATGTGCACAAGCATCCATCCATCGTTTAAATACTTGAAATGAGCTGCTAATACTATAGGAAAACAGTCTTAACTTTCTTTGTATGAGAAAGACTACTCTTGGGTCTGGATTGAAGAATGATTGTGGATTTAATACAAAATTCCAGATCAGAAATTGTTTGGCAAAGAGAGAGTGTAGTCCAAAAATACAGACCCTTTGGGAGACTATGTGCTGTTTCCTATTCAGTAAAATTCTGTTTTTACCAATCTTTTTCTGACACATGAGGAAGTCAACCTTCAAATATAAGTCCATTGCTTAATACTGGATATATAGCATAAACTGGGGTCACTTCTGCAACATACCAAAAACTTGAAGGCTGTAATATTTATTATCCATCCCAGCTCTGTTGGAGGCCACACAAGTATACACTCCAACATCAGATACCTGAGCCCTCACAATCCTGAAAAACAATTGGACACATTTCATAACTTGAATCCACTTAACATATACAAATAAAATAATTATGATTTATAAATAATTTATTGAAAGTGATTTATGCTGAGAAATTTTAGTTAAAAGCTTACAACCATCTGTCACAAACTACAGATACCGTGAACACAATTTACTTTAAAAAGTTGGATAGGCAGTGGCAGTAAGTCACTGAAAACATAACACAATTTGAGGATGAATATTATTTCTCAAATATACATTAACAGGGTTTGACAAAACTCTCAATTGTAGTAGGCATTTTCCTACTATCTTATATCATATGAAATTTTAGGTAAAAGAGTAATTTTTGGAAATGCACATGTGATAGTAAGTCTGTCTATGAAAAGAGAAATTTTATATAAATTTACTAAAATTCAAGTATTCAAATAGATTGAAAAAATATTTTAATTTTATATTTGTTTATCTTTCATCTTCTGAAAATGTACTGATAGGAAAAAAAACATGGTAAAATCTTAGAAAACAATTTCTTAAACACTGTTCAGAAAAATTAAACGTCTACAATCACAGTTATTTTATTTGTCTAACAAACCACACATAATAAAAACTGACCTGATAACCTGTCCTCCTGATAGTAACCGGATATGAGAGGAAAGAGGCAAAGGAAGTCCATTCTTTAACCAGTTTATCTGGGGTAGAGGCGTCCCTGTGGCTTTGCATTCAATATTTATTGAAGTATCCAACAAAGCGATTACTTTCTCTGCTTCTTTTTTATTACCCCTAATTACAGGTGGAACTGTGCCATGCAGAAGAGAGTGAGAGAGAGAGGGAGAAAGGCTATGGATTACTAGTTTAAATCATCTCAAATACCACTGCCCATTTGTCTGCTCTGTGTCCCCAAAGAAAACATTACTAGCATCGGATTTTAACGATAAATAGTGGCGATGGTAGTCCAACACTGTGAATGTAATTAATACTACTGAGTTGCACATTTAGACAAGGTTAACATGGGAAATTTTATAATGTTATCACAATAAACATTTTTTTAAAAGAGAAAGTATTTGGAAAACCGCTTGGCGGTCTTTGAAAAAAATAAAAGTAATTAAAATAAATAACTAAATGATCCAGACACCTGCTCCTGGATCTTCATTTCTACTGATCGATTCCCAATGTAAGCAGAGCCAAGAGAGGGTGAAATTTTGAATTTACCATAGATATTCAAGTTAAAAATTCGGTCCTCTTCTCCAGCAGGATTAGTAGCGACACACATATATTTCCCAACGTCAGCTGTGAGAGCTCCGTAAATGTTTAATGTGCTGCCATCCGGAGTCACCCTATGGAGAAGTTCAGAGGAGAACCACTGACCTGGTTTATGTGGAGCTAAAATCTCGACAACTCACTCATAATTATTATGTTCTTTAGAAAATATCACTACAGAATGGTGACTGTATCTTCGATATAATGGTTCAAATCTATTTCAGTAAGAACACAGAAGCCTGCTCAAGTCATAGCTGGTGAAACTGACGGTGATTTCATGCAACCAAATGAAATACTACAGTAATGGTCCTCACATATTCACTGCTTACTTATGAGAAAAGGGAAATGAACAAACTGATTAGGAACTTCTTTAAATAATAGACAAAAATATTTTTTTCTGAGAGTTAGAATATTTTATCTTTAGTCAACAATGTAAGGTTTGAATTACATAAATTAGAAATTCTGGTATGAAAATTGAATAATGTTATAGACAATGAGAAATTGAAAAATATCTACCTCTAAATGACTTAGTACTCTTACTGAGAAGGAGCAGGAGGGATTATTTATTTAAACATGACAACTCTGTATTATGTATGGATAAATTGTACAAAACTTTTCCTACAAATTGCTTAAGCTTTTCCTTTGTGGTACATGCTAGGAAATGATAAATAGACAATTATATCTTTAAAGATATCTAAGTAATATTGCATTATTGGTTCTCTTTGTATGCCAGCAAGTAACCAAATAAAACTTTCTGTTTTTTTGTAAAGAGATTAAATTCTATTATGGTTATTCCTATAACAGTGACTTCATTCAACTCTCCCAGTGTTAAAAACAAATACTCAATCTATACTATGTCATATTATTAAATATGACTCTTTAGAATTACAATATCATAATTTGGGTCTAGTTGCATTTCCTCTATTTCATAATACGAATTTTAAAACTCCCCATGAGTTTAACTATAAGAATAAACAAAAAAGAAAGTTACTGTGACTAAAGGAAAGAAGCAAGTTGATTTTTGGAAGAATTATCCTATTTGACAAATTGTCTCACTTACAAATCTGTGCATATTGTGAAGCAGTGAACAAATATTATTCAATAAACTGGATATAAGAATAGATATAGGATATTAATGGAAGTGGAGTGATAGATTCTCAGTACCTGAGTACAACTATTATTTTATATAATATGTTTAGGTTTGGCAAATGTCTAGTACCTAGCTTGGCTTATGGTCAATACCAGGTGATTTAGTACAAATAATTATATGTTTTCTAGTGAGATAGAGATGTTCACACCAGAGATATTAACCCAAAATATACCTCTTTAATATTACCTGGAAATTTACCTAATCTTGTGAAATGGACAAATATCTGTATCTTAATATACAAAGAAAATTACAACGATTGATCTTTCCTTAAATAAATATAAAAATTCTGGTATGACATTTATTCAATTCATTGACTAGAAAATACACTGCAAGCTCTCAAATTTAAAATTTTGGCTAAAAATGATAAACTCTTAATTTAAAACATATTTAATTAATGTCTACTTGTGCATATATGATTCTTCAAGTAATTATAATACCTCTGACATGTCTATATAATGGGACTTTATGATGATGTAATTTAGAAGAGTGCAAAATGCTGGATTGTCCTGCTAAATGAATTTGTTGTTGAAAATAGGAGGAGGCCCTAACCACATTATTATTCCACCTCTTATGTGGTCTGTGCATGGGTAACATGCCAGCTGAAAATCAGATTTGTACAAATCACTGTAAGGGATGAAACAGGTTATGGTATCATTGTTTCCTTTTACAAAATGAGTCAAGCAGCATGGCCTGTACACAATTTAGTGGCTTCAAAACACAAAGATAATGTCTAGGATTATGGATCTATTTTTTATAGGAAGAAACAGAAAAAAGAGCTAATTATTTATGATGTAGACTTTGATATAAACATTCCTGATATTAGAGAAATAAAATCAACAATGGTTAATTAACATTTAAGAATTAGTCTGAGTAGCTTTTACCATGCAGAGTTAATGGACAAGGAATACAGACACACAATTTTGAGTGATTCTCTAAGGAGAATTTATGTGTTCAACTTCCCCCAAATTTATATCTTTTCTCTAATGATACTGAAGTTCACAATAAGGTTGAACTTGGAATTTATTCATGAGAAATCAGAAGCATGATGCATCACAGAAGACCTCATAATTTATAAGGCAAAGATCCTTTTTAAAACATACCGGATTCTTTCTGTTTCACCACTGGCTATGGACTTTCCATCTCTGAGCCATTGAATAACTGGGGTGGGAATTCCATTTGCACTGCAAACCAGCTCAACATTTTCTCCTACAAGGACACTGACTTCACTTGGCATTTCAGCACCAGCAACACTTGGAGGAACTTTGGAGAAATAATTAGGGCTTTCATTAACAAGGTTTGAGAATATAAATTCTAGTGAGTGCAGCACAATCATAGAATAGTATGCCATTTTTATTTCATATTCTTTTGTTATCCTCATGAATTATTGTAAAATGAGGGCTGGGTAAAGGAATCACTTCAGTATTCTTGGTATAACTGTAAGTCAACAGAACTATTTAGCCATAGGACCTCGTATCTACTTCACGGACTCCTTCCCCAAGTCCTGGCTAACTGGAATCACTCTGAGGTCAATCCTCACTAAGTGATTTAGGATTAATTCAATTCAGCAGAATCTGTTCAATAAAATATTGGTGTAAGGTTGGAGGAAAGTATCACCTTAGATTATTTCATCCTCCATGATCCACTTTACATTTTATTTATTCTGAATAATTGAAAGGCTTATTGCAGGTTTCAGGATCCAATGACTACTATTTTATTTTTCTTATCCAACTTTTGTTTTCACTTTTATGATTTTATTGATAAATAATGTGCAAAAGCAATATCGACAAAGGCATTACAAACATTTGAATCCCTGCTCCACATTTACTAACAAGCTTATTTAACTGCAGTGGTGTGTTGGAGGCTGCTCCCATCAGTTCACAAGAGCTGATTTACATGTCTTTGCTATTCCATGTGTAGTGGCATCTCATTGGTAGCTTGAAATTGATCATGGTGGGAATATTTACACCATGGAAATTGGCGAATGCTAAAAGTGAGGACCTTTTCTTTTTGCTTTTTACTTTTTTTTTGCATGTTGTATGGCAGGGTCACATTTCATTATTTTTCCATGTGAGTATCCCATTACTGCAGCACCATTTGTTGAATTTTTGTTTGTTTATTTGTTTTGGGAAGTTCATGGGCTGGGAATCAAACCTGGATCTCCCGCATGGCAGGCAAGAATTCTGCCACTGAACTACCCCTGCACCCTCTAAAAATGATGACTTTTTTTGTCAGGAGACTCTTGTTAAATATTTGTTTACCAACACATTAATGCATAAACTCTTCAAATCTTAAGTCTCTTAGTCATCCAGAAGAGATGAACATAATACCAAATTTCCAGAATTTAGACGATTAAAGATGTCAAACTAATCAGAATGTTAATAATAAAAGCTATCCTATATTGAGTATCTAATACATGGACAAGTACGTCACTAAGTCCTATATGTGTATATTGTTTCTAGTCTGGAGATAAAGCCTCACAAAATATTTAGCCATATCATACACCCCATGCCCCATAACTGGTATTTACTATTACTAAAGCATTAAACATAATTCAGCCTGAACTTTCTGATACTGCATCTTTGACTAGGTAGTTTTCTTTTCATGCTTCTGAAATGTCTAAGCATCACTAATCACCATAAAGAGCACTACTTATATCCATAAATATTTTAATTTAAAAAATTGGAGTCAGCTTAGCAGAGCACACATTAGGCAGCTAATAAATATTCTCAATTATATTTGTAATTTATGAAAAACGTTTTTCATAATAACCATAATAAAATTATACTAAGCAAGCATTTCAACTTAGTTTCAAGTAAGACCTTTGCTTGAATTTACTACAAAAAGTTGCAATCACAGTTTTATTGCAAAGAAAAATATTAAGTTTTCTCTACAGTGCTCAACACTATGCTGGAGCCCTGTAGGAATTCCTTAATATTTGTTAGATAATGACTGATCCTTACGCTCACACCAAAACTGTATAAGTGTTGTACCTATTTTAAATTCACCTAATCCCCAATCTGTAGTTAAAACATAGTACAACCTCTTCATCAATTAAATCTTACCTATTCATAAATAAGAACAGACCTATAGGCTTAGAATTAAAATAAATTATGCCAGTTTCAAATAAATAAGTATAATTTAATAGAACATATCTGTTCTAGGAAGGTAATAATTTTGATAAACATGGAGAAAATGGAGACCACTAAATTTCCACGATTCTTTTTCCAACTTATGTCCATTTCTATGACAAAACAAAATATTTTTTGTTACTTTAAAGATATTTTGGATCAATCATAAAAGATTCCTTCAAATGCAGACTTATTTTGAATTACAAATGGAATATAACAAATAAATTAAAGATAGATTTCAAAGTACCCCACATACCTTGAATTGAGAGAATGTAATTTTTCTGTGCTTTACCCTCAGTATTTGATGCAATACATGTATAGTTTCCACTGTCAGAACGCTGAGACCGAGCAATTTGGAGCTTGCTACCTCCAGACAAAATATGAACTTCAAGCGAGTCAGAATTCTCTACAGGTGCAAAGATAAATAAGCTTTTAATTTTAAAATCTTAGCAATTAAACATTAAAACGTCTTGCTTTTTGGTGATAAATAGTATTTCTTAAAAATTCTTCCTATGTGCTTTCATTTTTAAATGAGAGCCTTTGGAAAGGAAACTGAGATACATCATTTTTGAAATGAATAATCACTCCACAATGAACTTATTTTATAAGTTTATATTTCAGTAAATGAGATTTTCTTTAAGTGAGCACAAGCATGAACATAACATTGAGAACATGCCAACTTATAAATCTAGGAAATGAAGAACAACTACCACCACAAAAACTAACAAACAAACACAAGAAAAATGAAGCTGCATCACCTATGGGTTTGTAGTTCTTTAACCATGATATTGTGGGAGGCGGAATTCCAGCGGCATCGCAGGTTAGGGTCACAGGATTGCTGAGAGTCTCAACAACCACTTCCTTCTCAGGACTTTCAATACTGGGTGGCACTATAAAAAGACAGAAGAAAATCACGCTGCTCATTAAGTTTGTTCAGGAGAATATCTGTCATTTGCATATCTAGGGGAAAAAGAGTTATTTATATTAGAGGCAGATGCTCACCATATACATTGAGGTGGAAATTTTTATCATCCCGTCCTGCTACATTTATAGCTCTACATACATACTGGCCTGTGTCAGATACCTAAAAGAAAAAGATACTATTGTATGTGCTCCAGTAAATTATAGATGACCAATCACACTGTTCAAGTGTAGATTAAATCATCAGTCATCTTTATGTTCAAGTACCCCAGTTCTTATTGCCTTCTGCAATCCTTTCTTTTTTCTTAATGAAGATAAGGTCGGTGGTAATGAAGTCTATTTTTTAAATGAAAATCAGTATCCACCGTAGCAAAGGGAATATGCAACTTCTAACTCTGTCTTCCCCAACCCCAGCAAAGAAGGAGACACAAGCGAAAATAAAAGATGCACCTCAGCTTTCTTGATGTGTAGCATTTGTTCATCTGCTAAAACGTCCAAGTGAGCGGAGTCTGTGAGCATTCGCCCATTCTTATACCAGGTGATGACTGCGGGAGGGACAGCGTTGGACTCACACGCCAATGACACCGAGGTTCCTTCCCTTACATTAACTACAGAAAGAGAGTCACTGCCACGGTCTTTAATGCTTGGGGGTACTGAGGGAGGGAAACAAGAACAGAAGGAAAATGTTTCCCATTAAAATGCTCAGATAGAAAATGTTTAACATCAATTTCAAAATGAGCAGAATCTTGCGAGCAGAGTGAAAACAAACCATAAACAGTCAGGGAAACTTTTTTCTTGCTTTCACCAGCTTGGTTGATAGCGATACATGTATATTCACCACTATCAGATGTTTTGGCCCGAATAATTTGTAGAGTTCGACCACCTGTGGGCAAATAAAATGAAAATTGAACAGTGGCAGAGAGGTTGCTGTAGTAACTTTTCTATCAATACAATAAACAGTAAAACAGGTCCTTTCACTTGGAAAAAAATGGATATAGAAAGATTTCATATGGGAAATGAAGGAACTGGAACAGTTTTCTTTGCTCCTTCTTTATTATTGTTTCTATGTCCACAGAAAGCAAGAAATACACAGAATTTTTCTTTCCAGTGACAAAATATGGATAGTAGAACTGTCTGATATAGGTTGTAGCGAGCAAACAGTAATGATACTTTAGTCAAAATACATTAACAAATATTTTCTGAGTCTAAATCTCTCACAGTACAGAGTGCTCTGTCTGTCTATCTATCTATCTATCTATCTATCTATCTATCTATCTATCTATCTATCTATTTATTTATCTATCTATCTATCTGTCTATCTATCTATCTATCTTTCACCCATTCATTCATCCCTCTGCCCATTCATTCATCCCTCTGCCCATCCATTCATCCATCTGCCCATTCATTCATCCATCTGCCCATCCATTCATCCATCTGCCCATCCATCCATCCACTCACTCATCCCCAAAGAACTTTAAGATTGACTAAAGGAACCAGAGGACTTATCAGTAAATTACTATTTATCTACCTACCACTCCCATGGAATGAATAAGTAGTTCTGCTCCTAAATTTCATAATTTTTTGAAGGAGAACTTGTTTGCATTTTCACTAAAATCAAAAAGTCTTCACAATCCTAAGGGCTTCAAATTGCCAGAAAGGCATTTATGTGAACAAATAAATGAGGCAAGATAAAGTTTGGAAGAGACTAAGTTGAAATGTCATTTCTATTAAGATAAAAGAAAATGAGAAAGTTTGTTCACCTTATTAGAATAACAGGCTCCTTACCAGGCACAATGAGAGCATTCGTATTTGGGCTGATGGGTTGTTCATTCTTGAGCCAGCTGAGGTCAGGAGGTGGGAAACCAGAGACTTCACAGGTCAAAGAGATGAAATTGTTCACCACAACAGTCAGATTTTCGGGGTTAGGACCAATGACACTTGGAGGAACTACAACAGTATTAGTAAAATTAAAATCTGATGCTATCAGCACACATATTCCAATTTACTAAATATAAGTCCAATTCCCGTATTCTGTGAAAGCACTTAGTTCCCTACAAATAATATCATATTGTGGAAACCTATCTTGCGGTATTTCTTCTTAAAATCTTTAAGCCTTCATCAAATCCATGTCCATAAGTTCATTTCATCGCAATTGAAAGAGAGTGTCAGAATTTTTAGACAGAATTATTCTGCATTTTACTTGTAAAACACACATAGTAATTCCTAAGATGGTTTTGTTGATATACAGAGAAAGACCTAGTAATGTTTTTACTAAATACATTTGAATATTATTCTTCTCTAACAAAATAAAAAATAAAATAATATTAAAACATTCAATTTTAGGGTGTCTGTCAATAAATAATACAGACTATTTTTCAATAGTGTAAATCAGTAATTTTTAAGATGAGCAGAAAATTTAAGAAATGAGCAATAATATCAAGTTTTATAAAAAAAATCTGAGAAGCAAAAGCAATGCTGAGAGAAAAAATAGAGAAAAAAAGAATCAGATCCATAATACAATATGATTTATATATTAAAACAGTACACATGTCATAAGAACACATGCAAATGGAAGTAAAAACACCATACATAATCAGATGGTTCCCTATGAAGGGGAAAGAGAATGGACTTGAGGATGGAGCATAAAACTAAATAAAAAATGAATGAATAAATGAATAGATTAATAAAGAAGAGTTCTTGCTTAAATGAAGATAGTAGGACCTATGTTAGGAAATATGGTAAATATAATGTTCTATTATGTTGAAACTGAGATATTAAAGCAACATTAAAACAAAAATAGAATATGAAAAAGGCAAAAACCTCTTTTTTCTTTTAATATCATAGATGGCTATTTTTTATCCATTAACTAATTCTACTATTCATTCATGCATGTATCCATTCATGTCTTCATTCATTTATCAAATGTTTTTGAATAGCATGACATTTGCTAGGTGATGCTGATACAGTGTGAAAAACGTTATAGGCAACACCCATACTGAGTCAATAATTTGGTAGTGTTACGCATGTTGACTAAACATTTTTTGAGTGTTTATGCTGTTCTAGGCACTATTCCAAACACTCCACATACACTATCTCTTTGATAGTATATCAAAATTCTGCTAGCACCTTTGCTAGTATATCAAATTCTGCTAGCACCTAGAAGGCTAGCAGAATTTGAAGAACAAGGGGCAGGATGGATTAAAGGGCTAAGACAAATCTAAGACTTATAGGACCATCTGTGTATCATTAAGAATGTTGAATTATACTCTAAGGAAAATGGAAAGCAGAAGAGTGATTTGATCAAAAATCAATTTAAAAATATTATCACACTGACAGCAGTAGAAAGCAATTATTAGAAGGTCAGCAAGGAGGCTCTGGGTGTTGTCTGTAGGCCTAGGATGGTGTCAGAGGGCTCAAGAATAGTGAATGGTGCCCAGATTATTTTCTAGGCAAAACTGTCAGGAATTGATACTTTGGGATTGAGATTGAGGAAGAGGAAGAGTCAGGAATGACCCCCAGATTTCTGGCTAGATGGTGGTTTCCTTTACTGAGACAGAGTCATTGGAGGAGAAACATGTTTTGGATACATGAGTGCTGTTTTACACACATTGTTTTAGTCTGACTATTAAGCATTCGTATCAATAAGTATTTTTGGATATAAAGATCTTCAGCACTTGAGAGAATCCAGGCTACAGATAAAGATTTGGAAATTATTTGTACATGGACAGCAACTGAAGTTTAGGAGTATATGAGCTCACCTATGGATAATGTGGGAAGGAAGCAAGATCTAGGGCACTGAGAATTACAAAATGCAATGGTTGAGTAGAGGAGGAGTGTGCTGGTTTGAAAGGATCTATGTATCCTAGAAAAGCCATGCTTTAATCCTAATCAATCTTGTGGGAGCAACGGTTTCTTCTAATCCCTATTCAGAACTATAAATTTGACTAGGTTATCTCCAGGGAGATGTGACTCAATCAGTTGTGGGTATTAAGCTTGATTAGATGAATACATGTCTCCACCCATTCTACGGGATCTTGATTAATTTACTGGAATCCTATAAAAGAAGAGACATTTTGGATAGAGTTCCTTTATTAGAAATTTATTTATTTATTGACATGGTCAGGCTCCAGGAATTGAACCCAGGTCTCAGTCATGGCAGGTGAGAAGTCTGCCTCTGAGCCACCATTGCACTGTCCAAGAATTCCTTTTTGAGAATGTCGTAGAACCACAAAACAGAGAGTCCACCAGCCAGCGACTTCTGGAGAAAGAAGGAAAATGCTTCCCAGGGAGCTTCCTGAAGCAAGAGGCCTGGAGAGAAAGCCAGCAAATGCTTCCATGTTCGCCATGTGCCCTTCAAGCTGAGAGAGAAACACTGAACATCACTGGCCTTCTTGAACCAAGGTATCTTTCCCTGGATACCTTTGATAGGACATTTCTATAGACTTGTTTTAATTGGGAAATTTTCTTGGCCTTAGAACTGTAAACTAGCAACTTATTAAATTCCTCTTTTTAAAAGCCTTTCCAGTTCTGATATATCACATTCTGGCAGCTAGCAAACTAGAACAAGGAGGAACTAGGCAAAGTCAACTGAGAATGAGATATTGGAAATGCAAGATATAAACAAGGGGCGTGGGTGCCACAGAAGCCAAAAGAAGTGAAATGTTCAAAAAGAAGTTGGTCAAGAGTGTCAAATGTGCATAAATAAAAAAGATGAGGTCTGAAAAGTGCTCACTCAGTGAGCAGCGCTAGTGGCATATGGGAGGTAGAATCAAGAAAGCAATGGCGGGAGGAGTGAGAGGGAAGTTAGGAAATGGAGACATTAAATATACACCACTATTAGAGAAGTTTGCTATGAAATGAGGGAGAAAGAAAGGGAGGTAACTGTAGGGAAATGTTGGGTCTAAGGGAGATGCTGTTTTTTTAATGGGAGAGATGAGTAAATTTAAGTGCTTCTGAGAAAGACACAGTAAAGAATGAGATTTCAATATTCAAGAGAAAAAGAGGAGACTATAGGAGATGTTTTAGTTTGTAAGTTGCTGGAATGCCATATACCAGAAATGGAATGGCTTCTAAAAAAGATAATTTATTAAGTTGCAAGTTTATAGTTCAAGGCCATAAAAATGTCCAAACTAAGGCATCCAGGGAAGATACGTTGATTAAAGAATGGTCAATGGGTCCAGAACACCTCTGTCACTGGGAAAGGCACATGGCAACATCTCCCAGCTTCCTCTCCTGGCTTCTTGTTTCATAAGGATTCTGGGGGCATTTTCCTTTTGTGTCTCCAAAATCTCTGGCTGTGTGGGCTCTGCCTGCACTCTGGGCTCTGTTAGGTCTGAAGCTTTTCACAAAATGGTTCCCTCCCATAAGCAATCCCACCTTGAATGGGCAGAGACACATCTCCATGGAAATCATCTAATCAAAAGTTACCACCCACAATCGGGTGGGTCACCTCCATGAAAACAATAAAAAAGATCTCATCCAACAATATTAAATGAGGATTAAAGGACATGGCTTTACCACAGTTTCAAACCAGCACAGAGGGTTTTAGAGTTCAGATCAGTGTTTGGCCTTGGGAAGGGATGCTTCCCTCTCTTACTGTGATAGAAGGGAAGAAAGAAATAGCGGGAAGAGTAGTATTCTCAATTTGCTGGTAGGAAGCTGAGGTGGTTTCTGTAATACACCTTTTCTTTTTCCTGTAAAGCATAGAATATGAGGTGAGGACATTTTGCTAAGAGAAGGGCAAGGAGTCTGTGACATCTGAGGATAGTGGTAAGCATGAGGCAGTCACATAGAGTAGAGACAAGAGGAAGAGTGCCAAGTAGTGTGCAGGTTCCAGTTAAAGTTGGTCCTATGAATTTGTAATGTTACCAATATTCCAGTGTCCAAGATTTCCTCCAGCTATGATAAGCTATGGGTGCAGGTATGGTGCAGATGTAGGAGTCTATGGTAATAGAGAAAAGCATCTTATAGTCTGGAATCAGACTCTCTGGGTCAAAATCCTAGTTCTTCTCCTGAAAGCGGTGTAATTTAGGGCATATTACTTAATCTATCTGTTAAAGAGTTAAGCAATGGAACCACGTGCCAGGGAGAATTAAATGAAATAACGTATGTTAAGGTACTGAGTACAGTGCCTAATATTTATTGAGCTATCAGTACATTTTTGTTACTGTGGTTGATATCATTATATGCTGTTGCTGAGCAAGAGATATGAAAAGGTATGAGCTAAGAGAAGTGATTGAAATATTGATCACGAATGTTAAATTGGACTGAAAGAAAAGTGAAATCAGGAGAAGGCTGAAAAAAATCAAGACGTCTACAGATTAGAATGATAAAAAAGATGCAGTGAGGGATAAAAAAAAAAAGATATGTTTTTAAGTGAAAATAATTTAAATTATTTCTACCAAAAAGAAATTTTCCAATATTTAAATATGGGTCCTGATTGCAGTCAGAAGTTAACTGACACCTGACACCATTAACTGAGTTCTAATCCTTCTAATGGTCAAATACTACTGACTACTTCTCAATTCACCTGATGCTCCCAATTCAGGTGCTTCTAGTGTGCATCAGGAAAAGGCAATGGAAATGAAGAAGATAGAGTAAATTAGCAGCAAATACTACTACAACTACTACAACTAAACTACTACAACTCAAGATACCATCTACTTTTGGGGAGACTGAGATGAGTAAACATTGGTCATTTGCTAGGAGCATTTATAATATAGTGAAGGGATAGAGGTGAAAATACAGGCATAAAGATAAATAAGGCAACAGAGAAGGAAAAATTAATTCTGCCATGGGGAATCAGGAAAAATAGTCAAGATATTTTATTTTTCAGCATTTAGTTCACTGTACTTGACAGGTTAGGATGTCTGCTTTCACAATGAATTCATAACACATTTGTTTCTGCCTTGCTCAGATTCACTCACCCAGAAAACCCAAAGATATTTATTAATCACCCTACTGCATGCTATTCATCATATAAACATATGGAATACAAAAATAAAAGTGTTTAAAATGTCCGTTACACAAACACCAAGCATTGCTAGATATCAATAGTCCCTACAATATCACATCAAACAAGAATATTCATGATGCTAAATACAAGTTCTTTTGTGATGAGAGAATTTTCATGGTCTTTTAAATGTCCGCTATTTCTAAAATGAGCTAGAATGTTATATATGCATCACATATGTAAAGGGAACCTTTCATAATCATTGTTCACCATTTCTAATGAAATATTCTTGAGGCAGCTGCCCCCTCAAGAAAATAAAACTAATATATAGTGGTTGACAGCCAACTGCTTTTTTAAGCAACGAAATAGTATTTATGGAGTGTCTAGCATGTATTGAGAACTTAAATAAAGTCTGGTGAATGAATTAGGTATGCAGCTGGTTTTTAGGAATCATTAAACACCATGAAGTGACTTTTTCTTCTCCGGGGAGTATATTAGGTGTTGGTGGATGTAGGTCAATATGAATTCTGCACTTGCAGACAGAAATTGGTTCCAACCAGGACCAAGCAGATAAATTTTTATGAGGATAAGACCTATATTTGGTTCTAACATCATATAAACCTATAATCTTTGGAGTTCCAAATTTTGATTTTGCTTTCAAATGCATATGAGTAATAGCTTCCTCTTGGGGAACTGAAACAATATAAAAATGGGCTTCCTAGAAGGCACGTACATTATAAATTAAACGAGAAAGAAGAAAGGAGGTTGAATGAATAGAGATTTCACATAATGCTCCAGTTACAAAACACAAAATAAGCCTAAATAATCTAAAACATGGTTTTCCTGCTTTTTCAAGTGTACTGTAACAGATGTATCTGGAACTGAGCTCTTACCATGAACATTGAGGTTGAAATATTTTTTGGCACTTCCAGCTGTGTTCTCAGCAACACACACATATCTGCCGATATTTGTTATTTGGCCATTTAGAATCTATGGGAAAAATGAAAACAATTCCAACTGAAATTTTTAATAAAACAACTTGTCATATTTATCATTGTTAGAGTAAACTATACATATTCATCCTAGTTACTACCAGGTAAACATAAGAAAAAAACACATTTTGTACATAACAGTGCAGATGCTGACTTTTATTAGTCAGTCTGTCAAATAACTACTTATTTACAAAGATTTCCAATCAGGAAAGGCAATTTTATAAGCAGTGATGGCACACTGATTACAAAATATCTCAAGTTATTCCCTTATCTCTCTATCCACTTCCCTAGCAATGTGACTTTGAACCTCCTCTCATCAACAGCTAGAGTAAAGACATGAAATTTAAGCTGTGTTGTGATTGCCTTGGTCAATAGAATGTGATGGAAGAGACAATGTGCCAGTTCAGAATCTAGGTCTGAAGAGGCCTTGTGCATCTTTGCTCTTTCTTTTGAAACCCAGTCACTACCATATGAGGAAGCCAGGACTAGACCGCTGGAGGGTGAGAAATCACATGGTGCAGGATCATACCAGGTATTACACCTGAGGCCCCAGAAGTGTGCAAGAGTCCAGACAAGATAAGCAGAGCCTTTGATCCAATCCACAGCTCTATGCAGACACTTGAGTAAGCCTAACTTACACCAGAAGAATCATCCAGCCATCCAACCAACTAGCAGACTCATGAGCTAAAAGCTTTTTGTTTTAAATCAAGTTTTGGGGTGGTTTGTTTTATATAGCAATAGTTAAATAATATAGCAGTTATATCTCAACTGGTCATTGAGATAAGCCAGATAAATAAGATGCTTAAAATATATTTGAAATGTTCAGATTTTATTTCAAGGAAATCCTTGGGCCATTCAAACTGTGTTTCCCAGCCTCACTAACAGTGGTATTAGTATCACCTAGGTACTCAGAAATGCAAATTTTCTATCCATTTGTATATTTATTTGGCCCTAGATACAGAAACATTTAAGTATTTTCATAAAGGTTGTATGATCATCAAATAGAAATATTCATGACATTTAGAAGATACTTTGAGAATTCAAGGTTATTTATAAGGCAGTGAAATCTGATTATTTGCATGAAGAACTCCTTAAGGTGTGTCCATTGTTAGTACACTGATAGTTAGGCTTATATTTGGGCCAATATAATATTATTTATTGTATTCAAGAAGTAATGTATTAAGTTGTAGACCGACAAAAGAAATGATGCTATTTCTACAAGTGCCTAACTTTCTTTGAAAAGAAATATATAGACATGGTCTTTATTGAACAAAAATCCAAGACATTTATGTGGATTTCTTTATTATTTATTATCAAACTTTTGCCAATATAGGAAAAATTTCAATCTCTAGGACTGTTGTACCATCTTGAATTTTACCAACAGAAACATGCAACAAAAAGGATTGTGACACCAATTTGCTTACAATGTGGCTTTTATCACAAGGGCCATATTGCAGTAAATTTAGGGGTGAGTGTGTGCATGTGTGTGCCTGAACAGGAAATTTCTGGAAGGATTCTTGCAAAACTGTTAGGAACACACATTTTATATACTTTGTGTGGTTACATATCTTTACAATATAGCATTTACAAATCAGCAAAAGTTATTTTTAAAAGTAACAAATATCATAAAGTACAAAGTCAAAATAGATTTTTTTTAATTAGACTTTTGCTTTTACCTGCAGAATTCTTCCATTAGATAGGAATTTATGATGGTCATCTTCTAGCAAGGCTTGTCCATCTTTTTGCCAGGAATTCCTTGGTGCAGGGCTGCCACTGGATAAACATTCCATCATTGTACTCTTGTTCACCAGCACAGTGATCTCTTCAGGGAGATCACTATTGGCTCCCTTGATAATTGGCGGCACTAACAAACGATTGCAACCGAGAAATAATGACAGGAAAGAAGGATAGTTCAAAATTATTCCATTTTCTGCCAGTTTAAAAAAGTTTGGGGTGAGAAAAAAATCTCGAAGAGGAGACCCATGATCCTCAGGCAATATTTCATACTAACAGATTTGAGTGGTGATAATTATTTTAATTTGGGTTTATTCTCTTTGTCTTTTTATCTAACCTTAACTAATCCCTCCACCCCTCCCCACTCCAATTTCACTCCCATTTAGCTCACTCCAGTTCTTCCCTAATTGATTCTGTCCTGTCTCTCTCTGAGTCCCTGTGGAATTTCAATCACAAAAAGGTACCTGCACAAATGAGCACATATTTAAGTCTATCTATTCAGGTCATTGAGATAAGCCAGATAAATAAGATGTTTAAAATATATTTGAAATGTTCAGATTTGATTTCAAGGAAATCCTTGGGCCATTCAAAGTGTGTTTCCCAGCCTCACTAACAGTGGTATTAGTATCACCTAGGTACTCATTAGAAATGCAAATTTTCACATCTCATCCAGACCTCTTCAATCAGAATATTTATGAAGGGGTCCATAAATCGGTTTTAACAAGCTATCCAGGTGACCCTTATGCATGCTAAAATTTGGGAAGCCCTGCTCTAGATTTTCCTACACACACCCAACCTTTTTTAAAAAATACTGTAAAATACAAGTACATGTCTACCTTGTATTAGACTAGTCAATTATGAAAAGACACATATGCACAGAATTTTAAAAAATGGAAACGTTAAATTAACTAAGAACATGTCTTGATCTCTTTAAAAATTTAGAAATTCATTTACAAAATGAATTTTGTTTTGTCATGAAAACTTGGTTATTTTATGCCACTCTTAAAATGTACATACTTTTAACAAATAGAAAAGACCGCATGTTTAATGTAAATGCAGTCCTGTGGCATTTAGGTGTCTCAAAAACTAACCTAAAAGTCTGTAAAGAAAATCATCATTGATACAAAGCACATAACAGAATTTCCATGATATTCTGAATGCATACTTTTACATTTTAAGTCACATGATTTTTAATACACTTTAGATAACAATATAAAACTTGAACTGAATGAAGATTGGTAAATAATAAACTTGGGTTTCTAATCAAATAAGACATTTGATGCCATGAAAACTGACCAGATGCAGAGTTGAGACATAAAGACATGATATATTCTTCAATTTTTGATGGGAGCTGAACTATTAGGAGATATGTTATATGGACATCTGACATTTAAGATCTACATAGCAGTTTCTTTGCTCTGACCTGCTCCTCCAGATGCCACCCCCCACCAGCTGGGTTACATCACTCAAAATCGTTCTCAGTAATCCCCTAAGAGGGGTGCAAAAGACATTATGAAACAGCCTTAGTTTTTGTTTTTTTTTTTTTGGCATGGGCAGGCAACGGTAATTGAACCTGGGTCTCTGGCAAACTCTGCCTGCTGAGCCACCATAGTCCGCCCAACAGCCTTAATTTTGTCAGAATTCAGGGGCTAATTTTTCTTGTTTTGGTCTCACTTCCCAACTCCAAGCTCATCTGCAACATGCTTCCTGGTGACTGAAACAAACAACCCGAAAGTATGAACATCTACCCTTGACTACCCAACATCATAATTCTATTTCATTTGAATTCCAGTCCTTCCCAAACTATACTATCTTGCTTCTTTATCATTTCCTCCTACCCTGTCCTAAACAAAATTCATCCTAAACTTAGATCAAATAACAAGCCAGGTGGTACAAGGTACTCCACCATTCTTGATGATGTTAGCACTGATTTTTTTATTGTCTTCTCCTTCCTTTGCTTATAACTGAGGGCTTTAAATTTATGTTGATGACCCATTCATCCCCTAATTAACTTAATCTTTATGTTAGTTATCCATAGCCAGTCATACTTAGGACCATTCACTATGAATACCTCTTCTCTCTGCCAAGTCATATAAGGACTGATATCCTTTGTATTCACTGCGGTATCCTCAGAGTCTAGCACAGTTTCTGGAACACAGTGAACAATCAATAGACATTTGTCAAGTAAATGGACTTTGAACTCTGGTGGTTTTTTTGTCTTCCACCTCTTTTGGGGCTTCCTTTGTAACCTGCTCTTCATTTCACTGAAAACTTGAGACTTTCTTCACTCCCTATTATAATCAGTCCATCAGCCTCCTTCCAGTCTCATTTTCCATCTTGCTAAATCTAGAATTCATGGCGGGTCATTTCAGTGGTGCTCATCTCATTGTTCATTCTATGCTCTCTTACCCTCCAGTGTTTCCACAGTGTGTCATCGTATGGTACCCTCCCTGGGTAGACCACATCATCTATTTTCTCTACCTTTGCCCCCAGGTTACTGAGTGTTGCTGCAGAAAGCATTGTCTCAAAGCCAAACAGCTCCAACCTCAATGGCTGACCATTTAGTATATCCTTTATAGTGGCAATCACTAACATATTTTGTTTTCCTCAAGCCCCAATCCATCTGGACTCTCTTACTCTTATTTTCATACTTAAGAGGACCTAAGAACAGTTGGTATGCATTCTTATATTTCTCTTCTTATCACTTCAAAATTTCTATCTTTATCCATGAATAGCTAATTAACTCCTCTTGGTCCTTTAATTCCATTTTTCATCTGTTCTAGTCCCTCCATGCACACATACTTCAAACTTTAATTTGTCCCTTTCTGTTGGATCATTTCCCTTGGCCTATTCTCATGTTCCATTCTCTTTTCAATCTTTTCATCCCAAGAAGCTATTTATACCCAAACTCTCATCTGCTTCTTGCCTCCCTTGCAAAATGTCTTAAGAGTACCTTATATTTGTTTACTTTATGATCACATACTTAATATTCATCCTTTTCTTCTGTGACACTACATTACTCTATGCCAACTGGATCTGTTGAATTTCATCAATGATCTCTTAGTTTCAAAGCCAATGGCCTTTTCTGAGTTTTTATTTTCTTAAAGTTGCCTTAGCATTCAATACTAACATTTATTTTTTGATAGGTGTTGTGTGACACAGCAGTTTACTGTTTTTTGGTAAGACTCCCTACCCCACGTAAAATGGCAGCTTAACATCAGCCAATTACATTCCCTCACTTGCTTCTATATTTGTCCCATATAAAAGCTCCTCCTTTCTACTTCTAATTGAGGTTGGGCTGTCGCCTGATTCATGAATCATAAACTGCTCATTATAGATGTGATATCTTGTCTAATATTTCATTGTAAACTTGTAACATCAACTTTTCTTTTCCTTGAAGGAACAACACTTCTTCTACCCTCAGTTCTTGCATGGAGACGATGCTAGTTCAAGTGTGGGTATATGAGCCAGGTCTTATCACTTAGAACACTGCAAACTCTTGGCCACTGTAATTGGTTCAAGGATGGATATATAACTCACACTTGGCTACTTAAAACTGTGAAAATTGAAATCTCGGACTTCAGTTATAAATACTGGGAAAGAAAATGTTGGCAATTAAACATGTCCCCCACAAAAGGCATGTTCAGGTCCCAACTCCTGGTCCTGTGGGTGTGAACCCATTTGTAAACAGGACCTTTGAAGATGTTCTTAGTTAAGGTTCTCCAAACTGAATGCAAGTGGGCCTTAATCCAATTTGGCTAATGTCCTTATAAGCAAACAAAAGTAGGCATAGAGAGAGAGGCCACAGAGAGCAGTCAGAAGCTAAGAGACAACAAAATCCAGAAGATAAAGGACAAGAGGCCACCACGTGCATTGCCAGGTGATAAAAAAAGCCAAGGACCCAAGACTCACTGGTAGCCAGTCTCAAAACATGAGTCTTTAGAGAGAAAGAATCACCTTGCTGATGCTTAGATTTTGAACTTCTTCTAGCCTCAAAACTGTGAGCCAATAAATTCCTCTGGTTTAAGCCAAATCATGGTATGATATTTGTTTTAGCAACCCAGAAATTTCAACAGAAAGTAGGAGGTTATAAGCCTAAAGCTGCTTTCCCCCCTACCTGAGACTAAAGCTAAGAGAGAAAGCAAAGTCAAGAGATAGGCAAGGTCCTGTAGTTCTCTTTTGGGCCACAGCAATCAGATACAACTGAAGCCAGCTTTACCTTGGGACCGCTCAGGTTTACAAGTCAATGAATTCTTTTCTTTTTAGCTTGAGTCAATTTGTTTGTACCTGAGGAGTCCCGACTAATGTGCTTTTCTTATACATAAGACAGTTAACTCCTTGGGGGAACAATCAGTTTCTGATTATCTTCATAGTCTCTAAATTGCTTAGTGTAACATCTTGCAAACATCAGTTCATCAGAAAACTTTTTGAGTGAAAGAATGAATAATAAACAAAACAACCACTCACAGAGTACACGGACATCATACTGAAGGGAATCTTCTCCAGCTTCATTCACAGCCACACACGTGTATCTCCCAGCATCTTCTACCTTAGTGCGGGGAATCTGCAACACTCGCCCTCCTGAAAAATATATCCCAATGTGTTTATTTCTCCAAATCTTAGAACGAACACAAGTCACAAAGAGTGACACAATTTCTTAGGTCTGATGACTTTCTAATTTTTCTTTTAAGGTTCCTACTTCTACCAAATGTACTTTTAACCCCAGATACCACTTTTATAGCAAGCACAACTGTGGTAGTTTGGAGCTATTATGTACCTCAGAAAAGGTCATGTGATTTTAATCTATTCCTGAGAGTGTAGACCTACACTCTGGACCTTCTGGTTAGGTTATTTCAATTGAGATGCGACCCAAACCATTCAAGGTGGGTCTTAATCCTTTTTAGTGGAGTCCTTTATGAGAGGATAAAGGACAGAAAAAGCCCAGAGAACTCAAAGAGAAACACCCAGAGGGAGCTGAGAGAAAAAAGCCCCAGAGATGCTAAGAGAGGGCTCACAGACACTCAGAGAGGAGGCCACTGGAACCAGGAGCTGAAAGCAACGAAACCTGGGGATGACAGACCAGCAGATGCTGGCCATGTGCTTGCTGTCTGTCAGAGGAAACCCAGAACCTTCTTCAGAGAAAGGGTCTTCCTCTTGAGGTCTTAATTTGACCACTTGCGTGGGCTTAGATTCTAAATTTGTAAACTAATAAATCTCCATTGTAGAAGCCAACCCATTTCTGGTATACTGCATTCTGGCAGTTTTAGCAAACTCAAATAACATTATTCTTTAAAAAGAACCAATTTATGGACTGAATCTCCTAAGAAATGAATAGCTAGTGATTTTCCTAGAGGGGGGAAAAGTTACTCTATTCAGGGATTTTCTTGTTTCTGCAATTTTGAACACATTTAATGGAAGTTTAAATGTGTTTGCTGTGAGTTTACCGTTTTGACAAAGTAAATTCTAGGAATACAAAAGGTATAAAGTATACTCTAATAATATAATTCTGAAAGTTAGCTCTGTGTATTGCCTTAACTTTTAATGTTTCTATAGTTCCAAACTTAGTGAAAAGTGGCAAGAAGTATATAAAAGTGCATCCATGTTCACTATTTATTTTTCATTCTATTTTATCTCTCATATATAAATATATATTTTTCCTGAACCATTGAGAGAAAGTTGGAGACCTAGTCCCCCTTTTCTTATGAGATACATATTTCATATAAAGAGGACAATTTTTTAACAACCAGAGTACAATGATCAAAATCAGGAAATTTAAAAACAACAGAATTGTATTATTGAATTCGCGGTCCACTTTCAAGTTTTGTCACTGCTTACACTAATGTATTTTAGCTAATTTCTCCCTGATGTGAATACATTTTAGCATTACATATTACATTACAGTTGTCATGTCTCTTTTGTCTTCTTCCATTTTTAATTTTTTTAAAGTAGTTTTTGACTTAATACAGAATTTAGTAAAATGTACTGACCTTAAGTGTACAATTTGTTAAGTTTTGACAAGCTCTGCGTATTTTAATGTTTCTTAAAATAAAATGGGAACCTTGTTTCTTAAAATAAAATGGAAGCCTTGTTATTCCATGACATTTGAAGAATTTTTGCAATAGCAAAAATATTTGAAAATTATATCCTATATTTATTTAGAATAAATGCCTTAAATGAACTAAATAACAACTATTTGCAAATGTCTTTTAATTAATTAATTAATTAATTTATTTATTTATTATTATTACTTTTTACATGGGCAGGCACCCGGAATCAAACCCAGGTCCTCCGGCATGGCAGGCAAGCATTCTTGCCTGCTGAGCCACCGTGGCCCACCCTGCAAATGTATTTTAGATTTCATCATTAATAATATATAGAAACCAAATTGATAATCTTATCTCACTATGAGAAAAATGGAAGCTCTAGGAAGCCAGTAGACTTTCTAAAGTTGATAGAGTGATCTGCAGTAGAACTGAAAAATGAACTAGGGTGTTCTTTCTTTCTGTCTAATTCTCAGCCAAAGCTACATGGATATCATTGACATTCAGTAGCCTAAATGTCATTTGAATTGCATGGGCAGGAAGCCCATCAATTTGATTGCTTTAATAAATTAAAAGAAACCCATTTTGCAGAGAATTGGATATTTACCCTGTTCCCAGCAATCTTTACCTGGTAAAATTAATACTCTATCATTTGAGGTTAGAGGATGGCCATCTTTGTACCATGTCAGAGTAGGAGGAGGAGCAGCATTTGTCTCACAGTAAAGAGAAATTGGATTGTTGATGACCACGTCTTTGGCTTCACCACTTCTGCCTGTATCCAGCATGTTTCCTATTTCCCAGAGTTTCTGAAAACTTGGAGGAACTATGGAGGAAAGACATACAATTTTGATCATGAATGAATGCTTGTGCTGATCCATTAAAGGCCCTGGCTGTATTTTCACAAGAAAGATTTGTAAATGTAATAAATCGGATTATGTGAAAATATTTGAGTCCATGAACCTACCAACTTGAGTTGCAACCAAACATAATAGTAGACAGAAGTTGGAGCTGGTTGTCAAGTAGAAAAACAAGAAATATGGGTCTCAGAACATTGTTTCCTGACTTTGATCTCCCTGTAGAAAGGCTGTTTTTAATACAAGAAGAAGGAGCTGCTCTCGGGCAGGCACTACTAAAATAAGGAAGTCTACTGAATATGGTCATAGCAGGAAAAACCTTATTTTGAAAAATCATTAAAACAATTCTGGTTTAATTGAAAATATTTTCAGATGAATTGTATCACTAAGTAAACTAAAGAAGTTGTGCTATCAGGATTAACTAACAAAAATGATGAGACAGATGCATACTTTTCTGGGGGACAAGTATGAATTTTCTAGAAGGCAATGTGCCTGTACATCAAAGGCACTAAAATTTTCACTATTAAGAACTTATTATGGAAAAAACTCACAAAGATGTGCAAACTTTTATGTATTAAGATGGTCACTAAAGCACTATCTATAAGTACTGAAAGCTGGAAGCAACCAGACATTTAATGATAGGAGTCTGGTTAAATAAATATTTAAATATTCAGCTGATGAAACAGGTGTGTGTATTAAAAAATCACGTTGAATAGTAACCTCAAAAGTAGAAATATCAACAATAACAGCAAGTATCATTTCCTATGCATTTTGCTAGGAGCTTCAGATATTTTATCTCATTTGTTATTAACAGCAATTCCATAAGGCATTATTTTAAAAGTGAGGAAACTGAGACTTAAAATATTTTCATAACCTGCCCAAGCCACACAACTTGTAAGAGCCTAAATAATTATTCAACTATAAATCTGACTACTCTAAACCCTGTACTTCACCATTTTGCTAACTTCCATGTTTAATGATAATAAAATGTTCATGATAAACTGTTAGGGAAAGCTACTGTAACAAAGAAACATGTGACTCTGTAAAGCAAGTTATATATTTAAAAAATTCAAAAAATATAAAATTAAAAGAATAAAAAAGTTATAAATTTAAAAATATCAGAAGAAACACATAAAAATAACAGATTAATCCTGGATGATGGAACTATGTATATTTTGTTAATTTTTTGTGTTCAATTTCCAGTAATGAATTTCTATTATTGTAAACAGAAAAAGACTATTAAAAATAGGCCAAGTCAAAATTCTTTTTCCATTGTTTTTATAGAACATGAAACTCAAATTATCTGCAATAAACATATCGGTATTACCTTGTATATTCACATCGAAATCCAGTTCATCTTCACCTGCAATGTTAGATGCTACACAGGTATATCGCCCAGTGTCTGATAGTTGAGCCTCCTTTATTTGAAGTGTGTGTCCATTAGCAGCAATATGAACATGATCGTCTGATTTTAGGAGCTGTGATTCAATTGTAATAATATTAGCATTGAGTATATTAACAAATCCTCTGAGATAATGCAGTTGAGACTTTCATAACTTCAAAAAAATGAAAATAAAATTTTATGTGAAATATTCATGATAATTTAATTAGATTAAATGATTGCTTTGGAACGAACATGTTTTCAAACATTGAAAATTTTATCTAGTATAGTCTACATTTGTGCTAGATATTTGTGAGTAGTGTTTTATACATTTTTATGATAACAATATGTTCATAATAACTACATCTATTTATCCATGTGGAAAAAACATTTTTGGCTGATTCTATATTGTGTTAAAAAATAAATCTCCTAAGCTGATTTTGTAGAAAATTGCTAGAAACTTTTATGAAAGAATGAGGACATTAGCATAATCTGATTTGATCTGAAAAAATTAGTGTTTTTCATCCAGAAATATCATTACTTCATAAATGAAAATTTTTAACCTTAAAGTATTTATTTTATCAAAATCACTGCTATACTTAATAGAACATGAACTTATAGATATTTATATTACGATGCTTTTTATAACATTGTTTACACTTAATAGAATATTTCTCATTTTATAAACATGTCCATTTTTACTAAATTCCTCCTCATTCCTTGAAGATTTTTGGGTACAGTATGAGTCATACTCCAACTTCAGAATTATCAATAACCACATCCTCATCATAATCTCAGTTTCTCTGGCCACCACCTCCTAACTAACAAACTTCTTCGGGCATCCCAATTCCAACAAGTGTTTGACTCCATGGGAGGATGCATGATTCCATGAACTTCCAATCTTCTCACTGGCTCTCTCCCTCATCATGACTTCTATTCTCTCTTTACCCAAGAAAAATCTATCATGATAAACACTCCTTGTATAAACTCTTAACTCCTTGTCTCTTCTCTATTTATTCCTCTGGCACTGGCAAAACCCACTGAATAAAGCCAGTCTCTGCCCATTTTGAATATTGGGTGGTCTTTTTCAAGAACATCCATCCATCAAATGTCACCTCTCTTATCTACCTCATCATCAATTTATTTCTTTCCACTGGATGATTTTCATCAGTATACAACATATTAATCTTCCCTTTAAAAGAAATCTCTCTTGACAGCAATGTACTTCTAGTTATTAGTCACATTTTTATACTCCCCTTTGCATGAAAGTGCCTTAAAAGAATTTTCTACACTTAGTATCACCAACTTCTTTCCTCCAATTTTTTCTTGAATCCATTCCCTATCAGGCTTTCATCATTTTTCCTTCATCAAAATGACTTTGTCATGGTCACCAATGATGTCCATGCTGCTAAATTGATTGGTTCACTTGTCTTTATGTTACCTGATCTATTAGTAGTATTTCATACAGTTTAACTTGCCTCCCTTTTTAAACACTTTTCTTGCTCATGTCTTTTGGGACACCACACTCCCTGCTCTCCAAACTCTAAGTGTAACTTAAACCCATTGCTTAATTCTTGAACCCTTTTTCTTTCTATCTGTATTTACTCTCCTAGTGACTTCAGCTAAAATCTTGGATTCATCTTTGACTTCACACTCTGCACCTAATCTGAGCTCCTAGACCATTGCAATAGCTTCATATCTAGATCTTCTCTTTCTCTTCCCAACACAAGAGCCAATGTAATTCTTTTCAAACCTTAGAACATGTCACTTTTCTGTTCAAAACTTTCCAGTGGCTTCCCATTACACTCAGAATAAAGGTTAACAGACCTACAAGCCAGTATGATCTGACTCAAGACATTTCTGCTCACATCATCTGGATTCTCCTTGACGAGGACATTTGAGCCAAAATGCCTTAGAGACTTTGCCCTTGCTACTTTCTCTGTCCTTCAAGTTCTTCAGGTTTCTGCTCAAATATTATCTTATCAGTGAGGACTTTCCTCTTGAAATAGCAGACCCCTCCCCACATTCCTACCTTCCTCCTTGATTAAGTTTTCTCCATATGACTTACCCCACTTGACACATTATATATTCATTTTTCTTTATTAGAGAAGTTGTAGGCTTACAAAACAGTCATGTATAAAATATAGGATTCCCGTATCCTGCCCTACATTACTAACGCCTGGCACTGGTGAGGAACATTTGTCACAACTGACTAAAGCACAGTTTTATCATTGTGCTAGCAACCAGAATCCACAGTTAAATTAGCGTTCGCTGTTTGGGTACACTGTGTACCACTGTTTGTTTCCAGGATAATTAAAAAAAAAAAGATCTTCTGTTATCATATGTACAACCTAACATTTTCCCTTTTAACTACATTCAGATATTCATTTCAGTGTTGTTAATTAGGTTCACAATGTTGTGACACATTATACATTTTATAGGCTTGTTTGTTTAGTTTTGTCTTCCCCAGTTGGAATGTAAAATCCATATGGGCAGGGTTTTTGTTTGTTCCCTAGACAATTATACTTCCAGCACCTAAAACAGCATCTGGCTAATAGCAGTGCTCAGAAAATATCTTGGAATTGAATAAAACATTACCATGATACAATTAGATAAAATACAATAATTTAAATTTCCCATGCCAAAGAAAAACTTCAGAGTATGAATAAATAAAATTCAGTGATTCTATCAATATTGTGGCCAATACAACAAATATTTTAAATGTTTTTTCTCTGCTTCACTCAAGTAGTGTTGCTTAGCTGAAGACTGAAATAACAGAAGAAAGGATATGAAAAGTAAAAAAAAAAGCTGCTTTTTTCTTTGTACGTATTCTAGAGGACTAACCCAAAACTGAGACAAAAATAGTAGTTTAACTAAAGCATCATAATTGGATCAATTTCAGAGTCCAAATTTGAAACTCTATTCATAATGAAATAAAAAAACTACCTCATTCCTAGTGCAATTCCAGTCTTTATCCATCCTTTATGTGTGTATATGTTTGTGTATGCATGTACAATAACTACAAGAATGAAAAGATTTAGAGAAAATGAAAAGTAAAATAATATGATTTCAAAGGGAAAAAATTATGTTTTCAAATAAACTCATATAGAATTGATATTGTATTATGAAGTGTGCTTGTAATCAGAAAAGAAACTGTAAACAGAGCATGGTGGGAGTTCCATATTTTTCCTTTTGCGATGACTTCCAGATGAAACTTGCTTATTTTATAAGAGAAGACTTTTTTTTTCTAGCTGCCAGTATTGCAAAATCCATCTGGGATCTGAAAAAAATAAAACTATGTCTTTTTTGCATCTTAAATCATAACTAAGACCCGAACTTCTACAACTGGAATTTAACTGACCGTTTGGTTGATTATGTGTAAAACAGAACAAACAGCAGCTTAGCTATATCACATCTGTACTGAGAACAGTGTTAACTGGAGTTAAAAAAAATCTATTTTGGTCTAAGGGCATCAGTAGTACATATGTCTTTAAAATACGCAGAGAAGACAATCAGTTGAATGAGAAATAAGGGTGTGTGGTCTGAAAGTCAGCTCACAGAACTAAAGGTTCTTCCCTTTATTTGAAGTTTTGCATTGCCTCAGTGAATTGTAATGGACATTTAATCATGTCCTTTAGTTTTTTCTTCAACGTGGAATATGAAAAATAATATCTTTTTTATTAAAAAACCAGTGGTATTTATAGAGTTCTGAATAAATTCAGTACTTATATTGTACCTATAACCCTTAGCTTAGTATAGCTTTTGCATTTCTTCCTTCCTCACAGATTACTTATTTACTGCAGAACAGAGAAGCTGTTCCCCTAACTTCTCAAGTGGAAGAGTAGCCAGATATTCACAGACAACTGTTAATGCACACTGAAACAATCTGGTAAACTTTCCAGCAAAGGAATAACGCTAAAATGGTTTACCAGGTTTTTGTTTTCAGTTTTAGTTTCTCTCTGCATGTGATTGATCTAATTCTGAAGGCCACATTAATTCTCTAAGTCACTGTGTCTGTTTTCTTTTTAATTTACCATTTCAGTCTTTAAGAAACCATCAACAAATGAAAAAGATTATGTGACTGGCCTGTCCATCCTTGTACCAGCTGAGGGAAGCAGAAGGAATTGCATAGGCCTCACATTCCAAGGTGAGGGTGTTGTTTACTTTGATCTTCACTTCTTTAGGTGAAAGACCTGGACCCAAGAGGTCTCCTTTATTGATTATGGGTGGAACTGCATAAAAATGAATATTAAAAAGTTAAAACTTATTTTTAAAAATAAACTGAGGTTCTCTTAATAAGCATACAAGGGTACAGTAGATGTATTTCCTTTGTTCTGCTTTCCTTGAGGACATCCTTTGAAATAGCAATGTTCAGATACAGAATATGAAGGAAAATATCTGTCTCCTTTCATCATTATGTACTGCCAATTAAGCTAAAAGTCCTTTACAGAACAGTTGGCTTCCTTTGTTCCATGTCCACAGACACAGTCCTAGCATGACACATAACGGGCATGGTTTTGGTCATCAAAGGGACTGAGTCAAAGAATAAAAAAAAAAAACGATCAGAAGGATACAGTTCCTTTTTGGAAAAGATCACACATACACACACACACACACAAACCACACTGAAAAGCAGGTCCTATTTATGGTAGTATTAGCTTTGCCTTCTGTTTATAGGCTAATGTACATTGGAACAATTCAACATCATCAATGAACTAATCTTTAGGCTGCTGATTATAGTATATGCATTTAAACAAGTTTTGTGGATGAAGGAAGTATAACTCAGTCCAGAAGGTAATGCAGAAGGAAAAAAAATAGAGAAATTTAGAAAGTGTCACCGACAAGTTTTCCAACAAGGGGTTAGTAATCAGATTGAATAGGCAACTGAGGTTATGGGTATAACGTTTAGTGCAACCACCATACTGTCTTTTTTTTTTTTTAACTTTTTAATTGTATAATATACAAAGCAAAGAAAGAAAAATGCTATAGTTCTTAAAGCATTCGTCAACAGGATATACCCAGAGTTTGTCATGGACTACCATACAATCATCTCAGATTTTTCCTTCTAGCTGCTCCAGAATATAGGACAGTAGAAAGAATAAAATTTTTTTTATCAACATAATTGATTTTTTTTGTGAAAAATAACATATATACAAAAAAAGCAATAAATTTCAAAGCACAGCACAACATTTCATTGTAGAACAGATTTCAGAGTTTGGTATTGTCCACAATTTTAGATTTTTATTTTTAGCTGCTCCAAGATACTGGAGACTAAAAGAACTATCAATATAATGATTCTGCACTTATACTTGTTTGTTAAACCCTACCTTTCCTGTATTTCTCCACCATCACCTTTGATCTTTCTATCCCACTCTTTAGGGGTATTTGGGCTAGGCCCATTCTAACTTTTCATGTTGAAAGAGGCTGTTAGTGTGAGACCCCCGAGCGGCGTGTGATTTCCCGATCAGCGGCAGCTGCGGTGGTCCGAGCTACTCCCTCCCTCCTTTCCGGGCTGGCTGAGAGTATTGGAGAAGCAAGTTTCCCAAGCCGAGGCAGGCGGCACCCCTCTTTTGCGGGCAGCTTCGAGTCTGCTTCGAGTCCGCGGATACGAGTCTCGGATAGGAGGGCTATCCAAGCCGCGGTAGCCCCCCCCCCACGGGAGGCTTCCTGGTCTGGTGGGGAATCCCCCAGGCCCGCTGCGGCCCGCAACCAGCCACAGGGTCCCCTCAAGCCGCGGCAGCTGATGTCCCCACCACGCGCGGCCCCTGAACCAACGGAGAGAATTGGATCCGAAATCCCCAGGCCACGGAGATCGGTGACTGGGGGAGACCCATTCCAAACACTTGAGACAAACGTGTGCCACGTGCGCCACGTACTGGGCAAGATAAGAAAAACAGATCCCAGAGATTTCACAGAAAAATCTTACAACCTTGCTGGGTCCAACACCAAGAGAAATCTGAATAAATGCCCAGACACCAGCAGCAGAAGATAACTGCCCACGCTCAAAAGATTGAGAATATGGCTCAGTCAAAGGAACAAACCAATAGCTCAAATGAGACACAAGAGCTGAGACAACTAATGCTGCATATACGAACAGAAATGGAAAACATCTTCAAAAATGAAATCGATAAATTGAGGGAGGACATGAAGAGGACATGGGCTGAACATAAAGAAGAAATAGAAAAACTGAAAAAACAAATCGCAGAACTTATGGAAGTGAAGGATAAAGTAGCAAACATAGAAAAATAATGGATAGCTACAATGATAGATTTAAAGAGACAGAAGATAGAATTAGTGATTTGGAGGATGGAACATCTGAATTCCAAAAAGAAACAGAAACTATAGGGAAAAGAATGGAAAAATTTGAACAGGGTATCAGGGAACTCAAGGACAATATGAACCGCACAAATATACGTGTTGTGGGTGTCCCAGAAGGAGAAGAGAAGGGAAAAGGAGGAGAAAAACTAATGGAAGAAATTATCACTGAAAATTTCCCAACTCTTATGAAAGACCTAAAATTACAGATCCAAGAAGTGCAGCGCACCCCAAAGAGATTAGACCCAAATAGGCGTTCTCCAACACACATACTAGTTAGAATGTCAGAGGTCAAAGAGAAAGAGAAGATCTTGAAAGCAGCAAGAGAAAAACAATCCATTACATACAAGGGGAACCCAATAAGACTATGTGTAGATTTCTCAGCAGAAATCATGGAAGCTAGAAGACAGTGGGATGATATATTTAAAATACTAAAAGAGAAAAACTGCCAACCAAGACTCCTATATCCAGCAAAATTATCCTTCAAAAATGAGGGAGAAATTAAAACATTCTCAGACAAAAAGTCACTGAAAGAATTTGTGACCAAGAGACCAGCTCTGCAAGAAATAGTAAAGGGAGAACTAGAGTCAGATACAAAAAGACAGAAGAGAGAGATATGGAAAAGAGTGTAGAAAGAAGGAAAATCAGATATGATATATATAATACAAAAGGCAAAATGTTAGAGGAAAAAATTATCCAAACAGTAATAACACTAAATGTCAATGGACTGAATTCCCCAATCAAAAGACATAGATTGGCAGAATGGATTAAAAAACAGGATCCTTCTATATGCTGTCTACAGGAAACACATCTTAGACCCAAAGATAAACATAGGTTGAAAGTGAAAGGTTGGGAAAAGATATTTCATGCAAATAACAACCAGAAAAGAGCAGGAGTGGCTATACTAATATCCAACAAATTAGACTTCAAATGTAAAACAGTTAAAAGAGACAAAGAAGGACACTATATACTAATAAAAGGAACAATTAAACAAGAAGACATAACAATCATAAATATTTACGCACCGAATCAGAATGCCCCAAAATACGTGAGGAATACACTGCAAACACTGAAAAGGGAAATAGACTCATATACCATAATAGTTGGAGACTTCAACTCACCACTCTCATCAATGGACAGAACATCTAGACAGAGGATCAACAAAGAAATAGAGAATCTGAATATTACTATAAATGAACTAGACTTAATAGACATTTATAGGACATTACATCCCACAACAGCAGGATACACCTTTTTCTCAAGTGCTCATGGATCATTCTCAAAGATAGACCATATGCTGGGTCACAAAGCAAGTCTTAACAAATTTAAAAAGATTGAAATCTTACACAACACTTTCTCGGACCATAAAGGAATGATGTTGGAAATCAATAATAGGCAGAGTGCCAGAAAATTCACAAATACGTGGAGGCTCAACAACACACTCCTAAACAACGACTGGGTCAAAGAGGAAATTGCTAGAGAAATTAGCAAATACCTCGAGGCGAATGAAAATGAAAACACAACATATCAAAACTTATGGGACGCAGCAAAGGCAGTGCTAAGAGGGAAATTTATTGCTCTAAATGCCTATATCAGAAAAGAAGAAAAGGCAAAAATTCAGGAATTAACTATCCATTTGGAAGAACTGGAGAAAGAACAGCAAACTAATCCCAAAGCAAGCAAAAGGAAAGAAATAACAAAGATTAGAGCAGAAATAAATCAAATTGAAAACATGAAAACAATAGAGAAAATCAATAAGGCCAGAAGTTGGTTCTATGAGAAAATCAATAAGATTGATGGGCCCTTAGCAAGACTGACAAAAAGAAGAAGAGAGAGGATGCAAATAAATAAGATCAGAAATGGAAGAGGAGACATAACTACTGACCTCACAGAAATAAAGGAGGTAATAACAGGATACTATGAACAACTTTACGCTAATAAATACAACAATTTAGAGGAAATGGACGGGTTCCTGGAAAGACATGAACAACCAACTTTGACTCAAGAAGACATAGATGACCTCAACAAACCAATCACAAGTAAAGAAATTGAAGCAGTCATTCAAAAGCTTCCTAAAAAGAAAAGTCCAGGACCAGACGGCTTCACATGTGAATTCTATCAAACATTCCAGAAAGAATTAGTACCAACTCTCCTCAAACTCTTCAAAAAATCAAAGTGGAGGGAAAACTACCTAATTCATTCTATGACGCCAACATTACCCTCATACCAAAACCAGGCAAAGATATTACAAGAAAAGAAAACTACAGGCCGATCTCTCTAATGAATATAGATGCAAAAATCCTCAATAAAATTCTAGCAGATCGTATCCAACAACACATTAAAAGAATTATTCATCATGACCAAGTAGGATTCATCCCAGGTATGCAAGGATGGTTCAACATAAGAAAATCAATTAATGTAATATACCATATCAACAAATCAAAGCAGAAAAATCACATGATCATATCAATTGATGCAGAGAAGGCATTTGACAAAATTCAACATGCTTTCCTGTTGAAAACACTTCAAAGGATAGGAATACAAGGGAACTTCCTTAAAATGATAGAGGGAATATATGAAAAACCCACAGCTAATATCATCCTTAATGGGGAAAAATTGAAAACGTTCCCCCTAAGATCAGGAACAAGACAAGGATGTCCACTATCACCACTATTATTCAACATTGTGTTGGAGGTTCTAGCCAGAGCAATTAGACAAGAAAAAGAAATACAAGGCATCAAAATTGGAAAGGAAGAAGTAAAACTATCACTGTTTGCAGATGATATGATAATATACGTCGAAAACCCGGAAAAATCCACAACAAAACTACTAGAGCTAATAAATGAGTACAGCAAAGTAGCAGGTTACAAGATCAACATTCAAAAATCTGTAGCATTTCTATACACTAGCAATGAACAAGTGGAGGGGGAAATCAAGAAACGAATCCCATTTACAATTGCAACTAAAAGAATAAAATACCTAGGAATAAATTTAACTAAAGAGACAAAAAACCTATATAAAGAAAACTACAAAAAACTGCTAAAAGAAATCACAGAAGACCTAAACAGATGGAAGGGCATACCGTGTTCATGGATTGGAAGACTAAATATAGTTAAGATGTCAATCCTACCTAAATTGATTTACAGAGTCAATGCAATACCAATCAAAATCCCAACAACGTATTTTTCAGAAATAGAAAAACCAATAAGCAAATTTATCTGGAAGGGCAGGGTGCCCCGAATTGCTAAAAACATCTTGAGGAAAAAAAACGAAGCTGGAGGTCTTGCACTGCCTGACTTTAAGGCATATTATGAAGCCACAGTGGTCAAAACAGCATGGTATTGGCATAAAGATAGATATATCGACCAATGGAATCGAATAGAGTGCTCAGGTATAGACCCTCTCATCTATGGACATTTGATCTTTGATAAGGCAGTCAAGCCAACTCACCTGGGACAGAACAATCTCTTCAATAAATGGTGCCTAGAGAACTGGATATCCATATGCAAAAGAATGAAAGAAGACCCATATCTCACACCCTACACAAAAGTTAACTCAAAATGGATCAAAGATCTAAACATTAGGTCTAAGACCATAGAACAGTTAGAGGAAAATGTAGGGAGATATCTTATGAATCTTACAATTGGAGGCGGTTTTATGGACCTTACACCTAAAGCAAGAGCACTGAAGAAGGAAATAAATAAATGGGAGCTCCTCAAAATTAAACACTTTTGTGCATCAAAGAACTTCATCAAGAAAGTAGAAAGACAGCCTACACAATGGGAATCAATATTTGGAAACGACATATCAGATAAAGGTCTAGTATCCAGAATTTATAATGAGATTCTTCAACTCAACAACAAAAAGATAGCCAACCCAATTACAAAATGGGAAAAAGACTTGAATAGACACCTCTCAGAGGAGGAAATACAAATGGCCAAAAGACACATGAAGAGATGCTCAATGTCCCTGGCCATTAGAGAAATGCAAATCAAAACCACAATGAGATATCATCTCACACCCACCAGAATGGCCATTATCAACAAAACAGAAAATGACAAGTGCTGGAGAGGATGCGGAGAAAGAGGCACACTTATCCACTGTTGGTGGGAATGCCAAATGGTGCAACCACTGTGGAAAGCAGTTTGGCGGTTCCTCAAAAAGCTGAATATAGAATTGCCATACGACCCAGCAATACCATTGCTGGGAATCTACTCAAAGGAATTAAGGGCAAAAACTCAAACAGACATTTGCACACCAATGTTTATAGCAGCGTTATTCACAATTGCAAAGAGATGGAAACAGCCAAAATGTCCATCAACAGACGAGTGGCTAAACAAACTGTGGTATATACATACGATGGAATATTATGCAGCTTTAAGGCAGGATAAACTTATGAAGCATGTAATAACATGGATGGACCTAGAGAACATTATGCTGAGTGAGTCTAGCCAAAAACTAAAAGACAAATACTGTATGGTCCCAATGATGTGAATCGACACTCGAGAATAAACTTGGAATATGTCATTGGTAACAGAGTTCAGCAGGAGTTAGAAACAGGGTAAGATAATGGGTAATTGGAGCTGATGGAATACAGACTGTGCAATAGGACTAGATACAAAAACTCAAAAATGGACAGCACAATAATACCTAATTGTAAAGTAATCATGTTAAAATACTGAACGAAGCTGCATCCGAGCGATAGGTTCTTGTTTTGTTTTGTTTTGTTTGTTTTGTTCTTATTATTATTACTTTTATTTTTTTTCTATATTAACATTCTATATTTTTTTCTGTTATACTGCTAGTTCTTCTAAACTGATGCAAATGTACTAAGAAACGAGGATCATGCATCTATGTGATGATGTTAAGAATTACTGATTGCATATGTAGAATGGTATGATGTCTAAAAAAAAATTGGTCAGCACAATACTGCCTAACTGTAATGTAATTATGTTGGAACGCTGAATGAAGTTGCATCTGATCTATAGTTTTTTTTTGTTTTTTTTTTCTTTCTCTTATATATTTTTGTACTTTTTAGTTTTATTTGTGTTTTCTCTGTGTTATCACTTTATTTCTTTTTCTGTTGTCGTGCTATTTCTTTCTCTAAATCGATGCATATGTACTGAGAAATGATGACCATACACCTATGTGATGATATTAAGAATTACTGATTGCATATGTAGAATGGATTGATTTCTAATGTTGTGTTAGTTAATTTTTTTTAATTAATAAAAAAAAAAAAAAAAAGGTTAAGGTAATCTTCTGTTCACATCTTACTGAGTCCAGCTGGGTAAAGAATGAAAATAAAGCAAGATACTTTAAAAAGAAAAGAAGTCAATATCAAAAAAAGTAAAAGGAACTTCTAGAAATGAAGATTTGAGTCGTTGAAATAAAATGAAAACCTCAGTGAATCCACTTAAACAATAGTTTAAAAACAAATGAAGAAAGAATTAACGAACTAAATAAATATCTAAGGAAATCCATTAGGCTGTAGCAGAAACAGAAGGGATGGAAAATATGAAGGAGAGGTTGAGGGATCTAGAAGACAGAATGAGAAGGGTCAATATGTTCCTAATTAGAGTTCCAGAAAATGAGACAAAAGAGAATGAGCAGAAGGAAATAACTTTTCTTTAAAAATGAATGACTCAGGATTGCGATGATAAAATTTAAACTTTCCATCCTTCTATATTCTGGAGCAGCTAGAAGGAAAAATGTGGAGAGGATCGCATGGTAGCCCAGGACAAACTCTGGGATCTGCCCTGCAACTGCTTGTTGAAGAGTGCTTTGAACACTATTGCTTTTTTATTACTTTGCTTTGTATATATGTTATACTATACAATAAAGAAGTTTTTAAAAAAATGAAAAAAAAAAAAAAAAAGAAAGAGGCTGTTAGTAATATGGGGTAAGGAGATGGAACTAGCTGGCATTCTGGAAAGGCTGAGCCTTCTAGGTTTCAGGACTTATCTGGTCCAGGGACCCATCTGGAATCAATGACCACTTAATGAAGCCGACTCCATAAATAACAATCTTTCATGATAAGCATAAATAATTATGAAAAGCAGGATTGAATAAAACAGAAACATTAGGGAAGATATGAAAACACGTTATCACTCAGAACTTACTGTAGACTTTCACTTCATAGTGCTTTATCATTTCCCCAGCTTCATTAGTGGCTACACAAGAGTATCTCCCAGCATTATCCTCCTGTGCATTTAGGATCTGTAGAGTTCTACCTCCTGAAAAATCATGGAACATCAGAGCATCTTTGTGATCATGATGGCAGCAGAGGACTGCCATCACCAAATCACCAGTTTTAGTTCTTGTTATTAACATATTTCTTCTTATACATGCCCATTCTGTGACAGACTTTTGACATAGGAGAATCCACAATACAAGTGGACACTGTAAATTGTGTGATGACAATCATTAAGTCTTCAGTGTTCCTCTGTGATAATGACTCTCAGGCCCATTTCTGTGTCTCCCAGCCCTCTGGACACCATGCTAACTAGGACCCTTATTTCACTGTCTTCAGAAACAGCCCTTTGTCTTAATCCTCTCTCTCCTCTCATTTACCTGGCAAATCAGGAGAGACTAATCTTACTAAAACACAGTTTTTGTCATGCTGCTTTCCTCCTTAAAAATCCTCAATGGTTCTCAATTGGATTCAGTATTAAGTTAAACTCTTTCATCCAGGCATTCACAATATGACTGCTACTCAATTGGGGGTGAGGAGGCTACTTATTATTACTTGGACATGGCTAAGCGATATCCACTTTGTGCCTTCCATACACTAGTTCCCCTGCTAGATCTCAAACCTTTCCTAACTCATTTCTTTTTTAATATTTTTATTGACAAATCTTCACAAAAATACAGTTCATACATGGTGTACAATCAGCGGCTGACAGTATCATCACATAGTTGTACATGCATCACCATGATCATTTTTAGAACATCTGCATCACTCCAGAAAAAGACAAAAATAGAAGAAAGAAAAAACCCATATATTCCATACCCCTTACCCCACCCTCTCATTGACCATTAGTATTTCAACGTACCCAATTTATTTTACCCTTTATCCCCCTTATTATTCATTTACTTTATGCCCATATTTTTTTACTTCTCTGTCCATACCCTGGATAAACGGAACACCAGACATAAGGTTTTCATAATCACACAATCATGCTGTAAACATTATATCCTTATACAATCATCTTCAAGAATCAAGACTACTGGAACACAGCTCAGCAGTTTCAGGTACTTCCCTCCAGCCACTCCAATACACCATAAACTAAAAAGGGATATCTATATAATGTATAAGAATAACTTCCAGGATAACCTCTCAACTCTGTTTGAAATCTGTCAGCCACTGGAACTTTATTTTATCTCATTTCTCTCTTCCCCCACTTTGGTCAAGAAGGCTTTCTCAATCCCATGATGCTGGGTTCCAGTTAATCTCAGGAGTTCTATCTCACGCAGCCATGGGAGATTTACACCCCTGGGAGTAATGTCTCATGTAGTGGGGAAGGCAGTGAGTTCATCTGCCAAGTAGGCTTAGAGAGAGAGGCCACATCTGAGCAACAAAAGAGGTTCTCTGTAAGTGACTCTTAGGCATAATTTTAAGTAGGCTTAGCCTGTCCTTTGCAAGAATAAATTTCATGGGTGTGAATACCAAGATTGAGGGCTTGGCCTATTGATTTGGTTGTCCACACTGCTTGCAAAAATAGAAATTCTCCAGGCGGGGACGTTGAATATTTCTGCCTTTCTTCCCACTCCCCCAAGAGGATTTTGCAAATACTTCTTCATTCACTGCCCACATTACTTTGTGAAATATCAGGGCATCACACTAACCTGAACAAACCAACAAGATCTCAGGGCCTATTCAAGATTCCATGTACTTATGGTGTTCAACGGAACTGACCATACAAGTTAAATTTCTCCTAACTCATTTCTAGCCAACTAAATTCAGTAACTTTCTCTTAAGTCTGATTCAAGTTCTGACTTTGCAACAAAGCTATATTTGACCACTTCAGGCCATAGCGAACATTTTTTTTATTTTGAATTCTAATAAAACTCATCATTATGCCATTTATCACATTCCATGACTGTTAATCCTCCATGATTATCTCCATATCTATGTTGCTAATTAACTTTTCATGACAGTAAGTTTCTTAAAGCCAGTGATCACATAATCACACATTTTAATTCTTTCTTATTTCTACAGTGCCAGGTATTAAGGAGAAATAAATAAATTCTATCTAAATACTAACTCTCCTTCAAGGTTTAATTCAATAAGAAATGAATTTATTCTTTTTTTTGGCATTCCACATTATAATACGCTCTAGCAATTAACTACATTGTGGTATGCACATTTTATCTTTTATTTAGGTATTCTACTACTCTCTCAAAAACAATTAGTTACCTTGGATTAAAAGATATATGCAAACAATTAAAAACTTAAAATATAAACAGAACACAATCAATAACATAGGAACTTTCACAAAAAATAACTAATGATTCTGCTTTTATACAATAAAAGATGAAGCAAATGCATCTTGGGAATCTGAAGTTAACTAAATACCTGGAAGAATCCGAATATTTTGGTTAGTTTCTAAAGGAGCTCCATCCTTAAACCAGGTAATTGTTGCCGGGGGATATGAGTAAGCTTCACAGACCAAAGACGTGGGGCTATTAAGGATAACAATGACATCTTCAGGACTGCCATCATTGTCTATGCCAGCAATTGTAGGAGATACTGAAAAAGATTTAAAAGTTGATGAAAGATAAATTATAAATTTCTCTATTTTATGCATTTCTAAATTCCATTGTGCCTACTGATGTGATTCCATTCCTACAGTTACAGGAAACAATTGATTATCTTTCTTGTTCTACAAAAAATGAGTGAGATCCCTTTAAACACTCACAGAGTAATAAAGGAGATAAATAAATCATGGGGATGTTGGTGCAGGATATCTGGAGGCATGGCATTCAATCCAATCTGAGGGGTAGAGTATAAGGACTCTCAGCAGGTAAGTTCTCCTAAATTGAGCATTCAAGGGTTACTGGTAGAAGAGGTAGGGTACTGTGGGTAGAGGAGAAGAAAACAGTGAGGAAAAATGGAATATAGAAAGGTTGGATTTAATGGCTTTAATATTGGAGCCAACAGCAGCAATGCTACCAGGCAGGGGCAGGTACATTTGCTCTACAAGGGATAATGAAGGACTGAAATAGAATGCTGAAGGAAGGCACAAAGAGATGGGAGTAATTTAAGAAATATTTAGGAGATGGGGCCAATGGTAGGACTTCATAGAATCTGGGGACAAAGCGAGGCAGAGGAGTCAAAGATAACTTCTAGTTTTGTTTTGTTTTTTTCCTTGGGAAACTAGTTAAAATGCACTGAAGCAAGGGAAATGGAAAATGTAACACAATTTGTTCATTCAGAAGGGGAAGGAGGTTTATTCATTCTGAATATCATGCATTTTGAGTGCCCATGAGAATTCCATGTAGAAATGTCCAAATCAGTTATACATAGGAATCTGAATCTTGGGGAAAAAATATCATCTTGCAGATATGGATTTTTTGAAAAGTTGAGTTGGTAGGAGATGATAGATAAACTTCTGGAAATGCAGTTTATCATTCAAATACAATATGAGCTGGAAGGTGAGGACAGAATATGAGGGGCCCCAATGTTTAAGAAATGGATCAAGTAAGAGACCATAAAGGAGAGAGAAAAGGAAAGGAGCTACCAAATGTAGGCAAGGATAATAGGAAAGAGCACTGTCAAGGAAAATGTGATCCATAATGTCCAAAACTTTAAGATAAGGACCATAAAAATATTCATTGGCTCTAGTAATAGGGTGGTCCTTGTCAGAGCAATGTCAAAAATGATGTGGATGGAAACTAGATTTCTGTAGGCAGAGGAGGCAAGAGAGTAAAGAGAGAGCATATAAACAAGGAGTTGTTATAATAAAATGAGATGGAGACAGCAAAAGATGAGGCTGCAGGTAAGGCAGAGAGTGAGAATGACTATGGCTAATGTACCGAGAAAGTGGGAAGCTATTGGACCAACAGCGTAAGTGCATGCAGTAACTGTTAACAAGAAGAAGGATAACTCACTGGGAAAAGAAAGGAAAAGCACTGTGGTGACTAGGTGGACTGAAAACTGCAAACGCTCCCATCCTAGGAAAATTGGTATCTCTAGGAAGGATAAGATTTCATTAAAGCAAGAAGATGGAGGGAGTTTTAAGTCAGATTTCCAGAGAGCAGAAAGAACAGGAATTGAATATGGGTCAGTACTACGAGGGGTCAGTGATGGGAGGAAGGAACCAAGAGGAACTCAGAATGCTAGGAGAAGGTGAGCTACAGAAGGGAGGTAACCCAGGGCTGGGCATTTGCCTTTGTACACTGACTCACAGGGACTGCAGGCATGTTTGGAAACTGGCTCATGAAATCTCAATCATATCTATCTACATATTCTGTTATTCAATGCTATGTGTTAGGCACTAGGGCTAAATCTTATATAAGAAAAACAGGGTACAGCCCTTTCTGGAGAGTTTATGGACATATAATTATTATTTCTAAATACTATTCATTTGGCACTTACTTATACACCATAGAGTACTGTGATTTCGCTTTTCTCACATGCACATCACCTCTCTCCAATTAGACTGTCAGCTACCTGAGGGCTGTGCTACGTGGGTAGTTCTTACGTATGGGAACACCTATGTACTTCCCACAGTCTAAACAACAACCACTAAAAAAGAAAACTGCAAAAATTAGAGTTAGTACTCAAAAATTGGCAGCTTTGCTGATTTTAGTAGGACAACAAATATTCTGACATTAGTAACTAAGTAAAACACATACGGGTAGTGCATTTTAAAATTCAAATTCAAAACATGAACTGCGATTTAAGATCTATTTTGTCATTCCTGAGACATGAACTTAGCTTTGGTGCTGTAGGAACTGAATATACCAACATACTCAGTTAATTCATCACTCTTGTTCCACAAGGCTATAATATGGATAATTACCAATAGTAGCAGAGCACCACAAAGGAAGGATCCAAAATATCAGCTTGAGCCCCCTCATTTTTTTATCTGCTTCTCTTTGACCACCACTCCCTTATTATTTTACGACTAACTTAATATCTATCTTATTCACAATTGTGTCCCTAGCACAAAACACAGTTCTGGAACATAGTATGTATTGCAGACATAACGGATGAATTTATGAATGAATGAGTTAATAAATGAAAGAAGAACCAACTACTCTATACAAGCTCTTGTTCTCCTTATGTTACGGAAGTCTATGATAGAAACATTAGGTATAAAGAAAAAGAAAAGGAAAGAACTTAGCCTATACGTCCTGTGTGATTCTACAGGATTTTTGAAACAGTGCTTACACCTACCAAACACATTAAGACTGAAACTTTTGCTCTTGTCACCAGCTGCGTTCGAAGCCAAACATGTATATCTCCCAGTGTGTGACACTTGGGCGTTGGTAACTTCAAGAAAGCGGCCACCAGACATGATGTGGTGCTCCTCGTCTTCTTGGAGAAGCTGCCCATCTTTGTGCCATGTTATTTCTGGCACTGGATTCCCTGTAAGAAAAAGCTATTTCTTAAAAGTTGGTTCCTAACCATATATCTGCAACTGATGAACCCTGAAAGAAAAAGGATGTTTTCACTCATTTGCCTATTTAAATACCTCACTTCCTACATAATGCAGTAACTGTCATTTAAAAGTAAATTTGCAAACATTATTTCTCTTAGAACAATAATGGTTATGTTACAATTTTAAGATGTACATACAGATTACTAATCGTTTTCAAATATAGATGATTTTTTGTGTGTGAGTGAAATGGTTTTAAATTAGTCTTTGTGTTTAAATTTATATCAACTCTTAGGCTATTATAATTAAGAATATTTTTATAACACTATACTTTAAAAAGAATGGAGCGTGCATTTTTATTAAGATGATTAGGATTTTTTTTCATTCAGGTTAAAGTTTTACAGAACATTTCATATGTTGAGAGAAATCTGTAAAAAATAAAATTTCAATTAAGTAACTCAAGAAACATGTTTTTTGAGTTTATGCCAGTATTTCTAATGTAGATAGGATAGATGGAGAGATAGATAAATACATTATTCTTTTACTATTTATGGCCTATAGGGAAAATATTTCATCTTTTTCAATAACACATTAAAATTAAGTTTCAAATTGTTAAAATATTTTTTTGAAATTTTAAATCCATAAAAGCAAGTTCTACCAGGAAAGACAGCTTGGATGATATTAAACTAAAAGGCTTGAGGTAAAGATGTTGTAAAATTTAAGTAGCAGTTCTTTATGTAGCAGTTGTGAATTACCACATCATTTCTAGAGAAGTAATTTAACAGGTTAAGTAATGGTATATGTCACATTCTTTCTGTGTGCTTTTCAAATGAAATAAGAAACTCTTAATGGTTTCCTTAAAATTCAGGCTTTCCATAAAATGTAATGAGCTTCTGCTGTTCCTTCAAAACTGCAAGACCATCTCCAATACAAATACAGATGTGAAAATGTCCTCCCAGAAAAGTGTATTAAGAAAAAGGGACAATTTTATTTCAGGATAATACCCTGGGTATTCCCCATTATAATGCAATGCCTCTACCTGCCTATTTCTTTGAAATGAAATTAAGAAAAAAGGAAAGGAAAGGAAGACACAAGGAAGGGAAATTAAGGAAGAGGAGGAACGAGAAATAAAGAGGAGGTGAGGCAGAAAAAACCTACAAAGTAAAAGAAGAAATAAAGAAAAATAATTTTTTGAATTGAAAGAAAAGACCAATATGTCCATTTGATTTTTTTTCGGAGGGGGAGGCAGTGTGCATGGGCTGGGAATAGAACCCAGGTCTCCCACATGGCTGGCAAGTCTGCTTGATTTTTATTGTCATGGAATCTGAGCTTCCCCCCCCCCGACATTTCTGCCAGTTATACTGGAGTAGAATTCCATTTCAAATGCCTATTGGTATTTACTAAACTTATTCCTATTTAATTAAGATATACAATGGAGGCAGTAAGTAGCCACTGATGAAACAGCAGAAGTACCAGAGCTGGGCCCCTTACCTGTCACTTCACAAGTCAGTGTAATGCTCTGTTTCTCTTTTACCTTCAAGTCTTCCAATATATTCTCGCCTACAATGTGAGGTGGTACTAAAAAAGTGGAAAAAAGTAAGTCACAAAACTAACAGCAGGATATTATTATGTAGGCATTGCTACTTAAATTTTTATTAGCTATAACCTCAAAAAGAATGCTCCAAATTCTCATTCATTACTTGATTACTAGAATAATGTCATAAAAATAACTCTAATTTTAAGATATATTATGAAGTTATATGCCAGGAATACAATTATAATAAATCTAATTGTAATGTAAATTACAAGATTTGGATAAAAATGTGTCTGCAAGTTATTGAGTTAGAAAATGTATTAGACACTTATTTCTTCCACTATAACTGAAAATAACTTACGTTAAGTTATCCAGCATCTCAGAATATTGCAGAACAATCACAAACTGACAAGATATGGTATATCAGCCCTTTCAATCAGTCTAATCGCCTCCCAAACATTCTAACATTGAATTATCATCACGTATGAGTGTTCGGGGCCAAAGAACACATGGGCATACATCTAGCTGTAAATAAATTTCAACTCTGCTTCCAGAATGCATTTTAGCCAGTTAGAATCTTTTCTAGACATTGGAAATTACACAAGTACCTAAAACTGAAAGTCCAAAGATTTTTCTTTCTTCTCCAGCTGCATTCCTTACGATACAAGTATACTGGCCAGCATCTTCAATTCTGGTCTGCATCAACCGTAGAGTTCTACCTCCTGGAGATGCAAACCACCAGATGACTCACAAAGAAAACTGGAACTTTACAAGTTGCGTAGACTAGCTAAAAATCTAATCAATACATTTTAAAGGGCTTTAAAATGAATATATGCATATTTTAAAAAATAACGTTTTAAGCCTATATAAAACAGAATAAATAATTCAGAACAAATTTCCAGTTCAGTAGATTAAAGAAACAAACACAGCATAAATACAATACTGTATGACAGGCAAGCAAGAATGGCGTTTTAGACAGCAGGTGATTTTTGAACATAATCTTAAAAGGTGAATATATTTTAACACACAGAGGAGCTGAGAGGTGCCATTCTAAGTGGAGAGTGGATCAGAAGTGTGGATCTAGATGTACTACATCCAGAATGCAGATAATGGTATCAAAGTTAGAGTAGGCAGAGAAAATGCTAATAGATGAGACTAGATAGAGTGTGGCCAGATTCTGTGGGCCTTTGAATATCATGCTAAGGAGTTTAGACTTTATTTTGTACATTAACAACTTTGGAAGTGCATAAGGAAAAAAAAAGTCATCTACTGACTTCTGATGACAAATCACAAATGTGAATGACAATTGTGGCAAGATGTCTCAGAAAAGATTCCCTGTGCAGTTGAGCATACAAAAACGGAATTTATAAAGAAGACTGGACCAGTGCCCCAGGTTTGGTTGACAACTATGAATAAGTGATAAATGAAGCCAAGAGGAATAACTACCAGTTTTCAATTGTTCCTAGAATTATTTACAGCAAAATTTATGGGGTTATCCCACTCAAGAGCAACTCTCTGTTTCACTTTAAGAGTTTGGCCCCCTGTGTAACATTGGATTTGAAGAAAGACTGTTTGTTCAAGAAGGGCATGTAGATGAGAGCGAGGCTAGGATATGGAGGTGTTATTTGGAGGGAATGACCATGTAAGTTCAGAGGAAAAGGAGCCAGCAAATGAGGCGGAAACAAAGCCTACACAGAACTAAAAGACAGAGAGAGTGGAATCCTAGTAACCATTTGAGAAGAAATGTCCACAGAAGAAGACTAACTCATTTTGTAGATTTTATAATAGTTTTTCAAATTGGTATTAATTTTGCTTGTACTCTGAATTTGCATCAAAACCACTTGAAATGGTTAAAGATGAAATTTTCTTGTAAATATTCACCTGGATCTGGTTTTGTCATGAGTTTACATCTGCTTTCTGTTTTTATAAACACGAGCTGTCATAAAGCTTTTGCTGGAAGCAACCACTCCTTCCCAACCCACTGAACAGTGAACTGAGTAGCACCAGTGATTGGGCCTTATTTACACAAACAAAGCTGATTACCTCAAGGCAGTCCTTTTCCAATTGAATTTAGACAAAGTTGAATATAGAAATAATCTAAACATGCTTAAAAAAAGCTTTGGTTAATTAGGAAAGGCTTCAAATACCCACTGCTACTCCAGGATAGTGAGACCACAGTATGATTTCCTGTTGAGGGAGATTTAAGCAAGTCAACTTTTATGAGTCATTGCTGGCGCTGCAAATCTTATGATCTTTCTTTTATCTTTGTTTCCTGGTCCTCTCACCTACTCCAGGAAAAAACATAAGCTATACTTATGGAGACATTTCTTGCACCTATTAAATTTTTATAGCAGTTACTTTTTCTTGACAGATAACTTCATAACAAAGATAAGTCCTTTGTCAATGTACCTCTTTCAGAAAAGCTGTACTTTAAGTCTTAAGAGAACTGATCTTAATGAAAGGGAAGTGTGCAGCAGAACAAGAAAGGACAGAGCAAGTCATATGCCATTCATTTGATTCTCATTCCTCTATGCACAAGACACATGCTCGGACTGTAAAACTGAATGACCCCTTTGGCAAGCACCGCAAGTTGAAATATTTTGAATGTGTTTGCTCAGAGATATCCTGCAGCTAGTCAAGCCAAACAAAATAAATAAAACCAAAATACAACTTAATGCAAATCTATAATAAGCCAGAGTACATATATCATTCTATCTTGCCTTTTACATTTCCAGGAGCTCTGAGGTCGTTATTGCATTTAAAGTGCTTACTTTTTCAACAGTAGAGAACTTCAAATAATAAGCCAAACAATAGGAGGACCATTTTCAGACAAGGAGAAAATGTGTTCAGGTTTTGATTAGCCAAATTTCAAATAACTCTTTGTCATTACTGAGAATTTCCTAATACTCTAATTAATCAGCAGAGACTGTGAGGAACGTGAAAATGAAAGCTTCATGGATGGACATAAGAGCAGGCACTGCTCGTAGCATATGAGCCGGCACTGTATTAATAGCTTTACATACATCAACTCATTTCATCTTTATGACAACCATAAGAGGAAAACACTTTCAATATCACTGTTTTACCAGTGAAGAAATTGAAGTTAGCAGAGTTAAGTGACCTTCCTGAGCTCATGAGTGAATATTGCAGACAATAAATAAATAAATATGCTTGATAGCAATGTGCATTCCTCTTCAAGTCCAAGCTCCTATTATGTGTAGACCAAGATGATGGAAAAACAGAGGGACCTTAGACATTTAGGCCTAATTCCAATAGTAGAAATGATTTTTTCTGAAAAAGCTTTCAAAAGTGGAAATTTATGCTTTGCTTGAAAAGCTTTAGGAGCAGGGAGTTCAGTACTTCCTAAGTAGTTCATCTTTATTTTAAACAACCTAAATATCTTTTAAGTTGCTATATGAGATCAACATCCATCCATAGAATATTCCAAACACTGAATTAGTTTTAACCTCTGGAATTAGACAGAACCAAAATAATCCTTTGCTACAACATGGCTCTTCAAATACTTAAATGTAATTTTCATGATTTAACCATTTACTTTATTTTTCCAGGTTAAATACAATCAGACATATCATTTGAGGTCATTGACCATTGTGTTCACTGTTCTTTGGAAATACTGTCAATAAATCCTTCGTCTAGTCTTCCTGGTGATGTCTGTTAAGTCCAGAGTATAAGCGGTCTTACTTTCCTTATTGGGGAAAATATATTATTTTATTTATGTGGCAAAACATTGCATCTGTTTCCTTGACAACCATATTACGTTGTTGGTACATGCAGAGTAAATAAAATTCTGAGATCTTTCCACAAGAAGAACTGTAAAGCTATATCTCACCACAATTTCATATGCATAGGAGTTTATTAACCTTCACTTTGTCAGATTTTAATTCAAAAGTTCCAGTATGAGGTAGGTTTGAATTCTGATGCCTTCATTCAACATTTTAGGTATTCTTCTAAATATCTAAGTTTTATTAACAAAAGAGCTAACAAATTCATCCTCTTTGTTTGTATCCAAGTTATTAGTAAAAAGGGCCTAGTGCAGATTCCTATGATATGCCATAATTAAACTCTCTCCAAGTTTATTTTGATCCATAAAATTTTTACATAATTTTATGAGGAATAAGCTAAATATCTGTTCCACACTAATGGTAGAAGTCTAGCTCACAAGAAACAACCTGACCCTAGTAATATAAATCCACTTAGATTAGAGTCATGAGTAAGTTGAAATACTCTGTTACAGACGTACTTTATATAACGTGATTCAAACTCTATTATCTGCCTGGGTTTTTAAAAATATATATTTTTTCTATTATTTCTATTAGTAGGACTATTATTTTTATATATTTATATCTTTGCTGATTTATTAACTTTATCTCCCTTCTGTAAGTACCAGTCTGAGTGCATTCAAACATATCTTGGGTGTCTTCTTCTGACTTTGTGAATTGAGCCTGGGTCTCTCACATGGCAGGCAGGCATTCTGCCACTGAACTATATGTGCATCTCTGCTTAGCATTTTTTTTTTTACATGGACAGGCACCAGGAACCGAACCCAGGTCTCCGGCCTGGAAGGCAAGAACTCTGCCACTGAGCCACTGTTGTCCACCCCCTGCCTAGCTTTTAATAGATCCTCAAGTAGAATTTTACCAACTATATGAGATATGGGCCTTGGTTTGGTGGGGAATTACCAACAAACCAAGTGTAAGAGGGAACCTTCAATGCAAAATCAAATAAATACAAAACTTTAGATGACTAAAGGAAACCAGCTTGCAAAATAACCTTATTAAGACAATCAAATGCCCTGAACACAACAGAAAATCATAAAGCATGTGAAGATCCAGGTAGAAATGACCCAGCCAAATGACCAAATCAAAACACCAGAGGGGACAGAATGCTCAACAACCACTAAAGGGAATAATGCTAGCTGAAAAAAATGACTGGAGAATGAGGTCTGGAGGAGTTGACAGAATTAAAGAGCAGTAAGGGTAATTTAAAGGATAAAAAGAGAGAGGGAAAAGAATATATAGATCTGACAAATAAAAACTAGAGGATAAGATGGTAGATTCAAGAACTGGTTTTACAGTAATAATTTTGAATGTTAATAGGCTAAACTCACCAATTAAAAGATACAGATTGGCAGAATGGATTTTAAAAATAATACATCTATATGCCATCTATAAGAGGTGTATCTTAGACCCAAGGACACAAACAGATTGAAAATGAAAGAGAAAAGCATGTTCTATGCAAGCTGTAACCAAAAGAAAGCAGGAGTAGCTAGACTAATATCACATAAAATAGACTTTAAATGTAAAGACATCAAAAGAGACAAAGAAGGACACTACATATTAATAAAAGGGACAATTCACCTACATGAAATAACAATCACAACTGTCTATGCTCCCTATCAAGGAGCTCCAAAGTACATGAGGCAAACATTGGCAAAAATGAAAGGAGTGACAGGTATCTCAACAATAATAGTTGGAGATTTCAATATACTTTCCATTATAGACAGAACAACTAGACAGAGGAACAACAAGGAAATAGAGAATCTAAACAATGTGATAAACATATTAGACCTAATAGAAATATGCATTCTTCTCTAGTGAATATAGAACATTCTCCAGGATAGATCATGTGCTGGGACACAAAATCAGTCTTAATAAATTTAATAAGATTGAAGTTATTCAAAGCACCTTATCTGATCGCATCAGAACAAAGCTGGAAATAATTACCAAATTTCATAAATACATGGAAATTAAACAATGTACCCTTAAATAATCAGAGGGTCAAAGAGGAAATAGCTAGAAATTGGTAAATATCTGGAGATGAACAATATTGAGAATACAACATTATCAGAACTTATGGGATGCAGGAAAGGCAGTGCTGAGAGGGCAACTGATTGCCCTGAATGCATATATTAAAAAACAAGCAAAAACCAAGTCCTTAACTTCTCACCTGAAGAAATTAGAGAAAGAACAGCAAATAACTCCAGAGCAAATAAAAAAGATTAAAGCAGAAATAAACGAACTGGGGAACAATAAAACAGTAGAAAGAATAAACAAAACCAAAAGTTGGTTCCTTGAGAAAGTCAACAAAATTGATGAACCCATAGCTAGATTGATAAAGTAAAAAAAAAAAAAAAAGAGGATGTAAACAAACTGAATCAGAAATGAGAGAGGGATCACTACCAAGGACCCTGAAAAAAAAGTAAGAGGATTCTATGAACAACTGTTTACCAACAACCTAGGCAACTTAGATGAAAGGGACAAATTCCTAGAAACACAGCAACTATCTATACAGTCTCGAGAAGAAATAGAAGATCTCAACAAACCAATTATGAGTAAAAAGATTCGATCAGTCATCAAAAATCTTCCGACAAAGAAAAGCCTAGGACAAGATGGCTTCACAGGGGGATTTCATCAAACAGTCCAAAAAAATAACTAACAACAATCCTGCTTAAACTCTTCCAAAAAATTGAGGAAAAAGGAATGCCACGACTCATTTTATGAAGCTAACATCACCCTTCTACCAAAACTAGATAAAGATGCTACAGAAAAGGAAAACTACAGACCAATCTCCCTAATGAACATAGATACAAAAATTCTCCACAAAATACCAGCAAATTGAATCCAACAGCACATTAAAAGAATTATACATCATGACCAAGGAGGGTTTATACCAGGAATGCAAGGGTGGCACAACACAAGAAAATTAATATAATACAGCACACTGACAAATTGAAAAGGAAAAATCACATGACTACATATCAATCAATGCTGAAAAAGCACTAAAAAAATTTAGCATCCTTTCCTGATAAAAACACTTAAAAAGGAAGCATTTGAAGGAAACATCTTCAATATCATAAATGGTATATATGCAAAATCCATAGCCAGCATCATACTTAATGTTGAGAGATTGAAAGCATTTCCCCTAAGATCAGGAATAAGTTAAGCAGGCCCACTGTCACCATTATTATTCAACATGGTACTAGGAGTCCAAGTTGGAGTGGTCAAACAGGAGAAAGAAATAAAAGGCATCCAAATGGGGAAGGAAAAAGTAAAACTTTCATTATTTACAGATGACATGATCCTATACTTGGAAAACCTGTAACATTTCTATGCACAAGTAGTGACCTATCTGAGAAGACAATTAAAGAAAAAATTGTATTCAAAATAGTGACCAAAAGGATCAGGAATCTTGAAATAAGCCTAACCACGGATGTCAAGGACTTGTACACAGAAAACTACAAAACATTGCTAAAAGAAATAAAAAATGATTTAATAGATGGAAAAACATTCCATGGTCATGGATAGGAAGGCTGAATGTCATTACAATGTCAAGTTTACCCAAATTGAACTACTGATTCAATGTAATATCAATCAAAATTCCAACAACCTACTTTGAAGACTTTGGAAACACTATTATCAAATTTATCTGAAAGGGAAAGAGACCACTAATAGCTAAAGATATCCTGAAAAAGAAGAGTGAAGTGGAAGGACTAACACTTTCTGACTTTAAAACTTACTATAAAGCCACAGTGGTCAAAACAGCATGGTATTGGCACAAAGATAGAAATATCAATAAATGGAATAAAATTGAGAGTGTGACGAGAGACCACCAAATCTATGGACAATTGATTTTTGATAAGGCCCGCAAATCCACTGAACTGAGTCAGAATAGTCTTTTCAATGAATAGGCATGGAAGAATTGGATATCAATAGGCAAAGAATGAAAGAGGACCATACTTTATACCCTCTACAAAAATTAATTCAAAATGGACGAAAGGCCTAAATGTAAGAGCCAGTACCATAAAACTTCTAGAAGAAAATGTAGGGAAACATCTTTAAGATCTAGGAATAGGAGGTAGCTTCTTAAACTTTATACCTGAAGCACAAGCAATGAAAGTAAACAGGTAAATGGGAACTCCTTAAGTTCAAGAACTTCTGTGTCTCAAAAGACTGTACAAAAGGTGAAGAGGCAGTCAACTCAATGGGAGAAAATATTTGGAAATTACATATCAGATAAAGGCCTGATATCTTGTGTACATGAAGAAATTATACAGCTCAACAACAAAAGAACAAAGAATCCAGTTATAAAATGGGCAGAGGATATGGATAGACACTTTTCCAGAGAGAAAATACAAATAGTTAAAAAGTACATGAAGAGATGCTCATTTTCATTAGCTATAAGAGAAATGCAAATCATGATAACAGTGAGAAATCATCTCATATCTATGAGAATGGCTGCTATTAAATGAACAGAAAACTACAAATTTTAGAGAGGATGTGGAGAAATTGGAACTCTTATTCACTGTTGGTGGAATGTATAATGGTGTACCTGCTGCAGAAAATAGTTTGGTGATTCTTCAGAAAACTAATATTGAGTTGTCCTATTACCCAGCAATACAACTACTTGGTATATACCCAGAAGAACTGAAAGCAGTGACACAAACAGAAATTTGCACACTGAAGCTCATAGCAGCATTATTCACAAATTGCCAAAAGATGGAAACAATCCAAGTACCCATCAACAGACAAATGGATAAACAAAATGGGGCATATACATACAATAGGATATTATGCAGCAATAAAATGAAATGAGTTCCCTAAGCATATGGCAGTACGGAAGAACCATGAAGAAATACTGCTGAGTGAAATAAGTCAGACACAAAAGGACAGATACTGTATGATTTCATTATTATGATTCTGGTAAGGGTCATCTCATAGGTTACCTTGCAAAATATATAGCAGACCTAGATGTACACAGAAGCTGGAGACAGGGGAAAGGCTATCCAAAGAGGTTGAACTTAAATACAACCGAAAGGATAGAAGTAATGGTAACTAATTAGCTGTTTTATATGTAACATTTCCATATTGAAAGTGAATGTGATTGAAAGGGATGTATAGTGCCATGTATCCCACTGATTAAATCTACAATTATAAATAAATTCTCACATGACCTATTTCAAAGGTTTGATATTGGACAAACTGCCAACAGTAGAGGAGTATAGAGGGAAAACTAAAACTGCATGCTACAGCCAATAGCTAATAGAAAGACTCTAAAAGTACCATCACACTACCAGGGGCAAATAATTGGGAGGGGAAGGATAAGTGATAAGAAGTAGTTTTGATTTGAAATTTGGTGATGCTGTTTGTGGTTCTTTGTCACTATGGATCAATGAAAATTGTCTAAAATTAAGAGTGCCGCTGATTGTACAACAAAGTGAGGATACTGTAAGACATAGCTTGCTTATTTAGGAAATTATCCATGATGCCCAATAGATGGAGAGAGCTGAAGGGTACAATGACTGAGAAGCAGAATGACAAACTGTGATACATTTATATGATAGAATATGGTGCAGCTATAAGAAAGAAGGACACTGAGAAGTGCACAACTACAATGAACAAACATTGGGGACAGTATGTTGTACAAAATAACCCAGGAAGGAAAAAACAAATATACTAAGGTCTCTTTTAGAAAATATTCATAAGAAAATTAGAGCCTAGATTGTTAGCCCTTATAGAAGCCACATTTAGGAGGAAGTTGTAACTGTATTTTTTAGATTCTGAGACACTGAGCTATATATATATCAACTGGTATTTCCATGGAACTTTGAGTAACTCTATGACATCTAAGACCAAGAAATGGAGTGCTACAGCCCTGAAAGTTAGCATAGCTATATTCAATAAAAAAAGTAATCGAAAAAGAGACCAGGCCTCTATTAGAGATAAGAGTGAAACCAATCTGACTAGGACTAAGGTAAATCAGAATACAGGTTAAAACATGATAGTGTATATACTCTAGATCTTCACCTACTGTATGAGATCAAAGGCAGAGAGGTTTATCATGTCTAGAACTTAAATTTTTTGTAACACACAATCCAAATCAATGTGTCTGGATAACTCATTTAAACAAATTCCTTGAGTCTAGAAGAGGAACAAGCCTTGTAATTTTGTATAGCTAAATGTAAAACCTCAGAATATGGTGGGCTGATAATTAAAAAGTATTGGTAGAGTCCCTTGAGGATCTGAAGTGAAAAAAAAAAATGGAACTATTAAACTTTCCCAGCTGGGAAACCCCAGGTATCCTCTCAATCATTGGGGACTCCCAAGAAAATAAGCCAAGCCCTTGATTTTGAGGCTTGCCATTATGAGTTATTTCAGTAGTGGAGAAAAAAAAAACTACCTATAACAAAGCCTAAGAGTTGCTTCCAGGAAACCTCTTTTGTTGCTCAGATGTGTCCTCTTTTTCTCTAAGCCCAATTCGGCAAGAAAATCATTACCTTCTTCCCTACAGGGGACATGACAGTCACAGGTGAAGACTACCCTGACAATGTGGGGCATGACTCTAGGGGATTAGTGTGACTCTGGCACCAAGGGACCCACAATGTCTTCCTGACCAAAAGGGGGAAAAGAAGTATAACAAAGTATTTCACTTCTTAGGCTTTAGTGGCTAAGAGAGATCAAATAGAGCCAAGAGAGGCTATTCTGGAGGCTACTTTTATGCAAGCTTCAATTAGATAGTGCTAATTGTCATGGTTTGCTAAACTCTAACCAACATCACTCTTGTTAATTCTTAAGAACAATTAGAGCTCAAATTAAGACTATATAAAAGTTTCACGCACTAAGTTTGCTTTCCTGGTACCTATAGTTTCCAGAGGGTTCCTAGGCCAGATAAATCCAGAAACCCAGAGAGACCAGCCTCTTCAAGATTATCAACTAATTACATTCTCCTATCCTTTAGTGTCAACACCCCTTTCAGTTGAAAAAGTCAGAATGGGCACTGCCTAAAGATCCCTACAGATTGGAAGAAGGATCAAAGGAGAAGGAGGAGTTATAACAAAGAAAACAGGATTTAGCAAACGAGTATGACTGCTGAGTCACTGTATTATTTTTTCTAGCCTCCAGTGTTTTGTAGCAGCTAGAAGGAAAAATCTGAAATAGTGGAATGGTAATACATAACTATGAAATCTGTTATGTAACTACCTGTTGAAGTGTACTTTGAAAATTATTGCTTTTTCTTTGTATATATATTTCACAATTTAAAAACATTTAAAAATGTAAAAAACCATACAACTCTTAGAAGAAAACATAAGGCAACACCTTCAGGAGCTTGGATTTGGCAATGCTTTCTTGGATACGACACCAAAAGCACAAATAAAAGAGAAACAGATAAAATGGACCCCATCAAAATAAAAATCCTTTGGGGTGGGCCATGGTGGCTTAGCAAGCAGAGTTCTTGCCTGCCATGCCAGAGACCCGGGTTTGATTCCCAGTGACTATCCATGCAAAAAAAAAAGAAATCTTTTGTACATCAAAGGACGTTATCAAGAAAGTGAAAGAAAAATGAACAGAATGGGAGAAGACACTTGTAAACCATATATCTGTAAGGGTTTAATACCCAGAATAATGGCTTGAACAACAACATAAAGAGAAACAGCTCAGTTAAACAATGGACAAAGGACTTACATAGACATTTTCCCAAAGAAGATAGACATTTCTCCAAAGATGATATACGAATGACCAATAAGCACAAGAAAAGATATTCAACATCATTAGTCATCAGGGAGATGCAAATCAAAACCACAATGTGATATTACTTCATACTTAGTAGAATGGCTATTATCAAAACAAACAAATAAATAAACACAGAATGTTTTGGAAAGGATATAGAGAAATAGGAACCTTTGTATATTATTGGTGAGCATGTAATGTGATACAGCTGCTATAGAAAAGTTTGGCGATTTCTCAGAAAGGTAAATGTAGGAGCCAAGGGTTAAAACAAGACCTGCAGAATTTGTTGGGAGCAGCTGGCGTCAAAGTAGCAGCAAGAAATTGAGGAGATAGTAATTTGCTTAATGGAGTACAGTCTGGGGGAAAGAGAGAAAGTTTGTTTTGTCTTAGCCCCAGGTTCTTTGTGGTCATCTTAAGTAAGCACTCTGTACTCTCACCAGGTGCATACATACTCTTTGTCACATGAATCCTGCAATATATAAGCAGGAACTAATTAAGAATAAAGTTGTCTGATGCCTCTGGTCTGTTATTGCTGAGCTTCAGACCCCCTGAACCCATCTTTGTTTGTCTTTTATTCTTTCTTTCATTCTTTCTTTCTCATCATTCCTTAATATTCTTCGAGCTCCGTTTCATAGGAAGCAACAGATAAACGTAGAAGTATCATATGAACAGTCATTCTCACTTCTAGGTACATGCCCCCCACATTGAAAAAAGTGACTAGAACAGATATCTGTACACCAATGTTCATAGTAGCATTTTTACAGTGGCCAAAAGGTGGAAGCAACTCTAAAGTCCATCAACAGATGTATGCATAAAATGTGGCATAGCCATACAACGGATTATTATTCAGCCATAAAAATGAGTGAAGTTCTGATACATGCAAAAACATGGATGAACCTTGTAGACAACATGTTGATTAAAATAAGCCAGATACAAAGGACAAATATTGTGTGATTCTACTTATATGAAAAATATAGAAATAGCAACTTCATATACACAGAAAGTAGATTACAGATTACCTGTGATCGGGAGGCAGGGAAATGGGGAGTTATTGCTTAATGGGTACAGAGTATCTGTTTGGGCTGATAAAAAATGTTTTGGTAATGGGTGGTGATGATGGCAGCATAATATTGAGAATATAATTAATGTCACTGAACTGTATGCTTGAAAGTGGTTAAAATGGGGAATTTTTAGTTGTATATATGTTATCACGATAAACAATCTAAATGAAAACACCAAGAAATGAAAAATTAAGGAGAAACTGTGGCCACATGAAGCTATTCAGATTATCAGGCTACCAGAATTTCTAATACCTGAGAGACTTCTCACAGAACTGCTGAGGCTAATTGGCCATCCATCTCTAAGCCAGGTTATTGAAGGCAGTGGTATTCCTGAAGCTTCACAAGTCAAGGACACTGAATTCTTTTCCACCACACTAATATTTTCAGGTGCACCATGGTTTCCTAAGATGCTTGGAGGGGCTGCATATACAAAACAAAACAAACAGCAAGGGAAAGAAAAGAAAGACAAAACACAAATCAAACACCAATCCTAAACAGCTTGGTAACAGCAAGACTGACATTTCCTGATGAACAGTAAGCAAAATAAGCAATCACAACCATTATTTTACTTATTACTATTTTTTTTAGTGTGACATTCCTGGGCATAAAAACTTTACTTCTTCTCCACTAATGGCAGTAAGTGATTTTCAAATTAGATTTTAATAGTGGTGAAAGATTTTCCATGGTATACTGGTACTTTTCTGGAAAATTTCTAATGTGAATTCAAGACCTTTATTTTTCAGGTAGGATGCTCTAATAAATTATTCTACTTAAAAGTAATTTGATGAAAAGATATTTGAGAAATTCCATTTCTTTTTTTATATTCTGATTTCTTTAGCTTTGGCTCACATTTTGCCTGCAAACTGCAGAACATTGATACTGGGCTTTGTGCATGTCTTAACCGCACTCAAGGTATAAGATTTGGGTCTATTAAATTTACCATTGTTTCTATGAATTTAAAATTCCAGTTCAAACTGGACGTATCCAAATAGGTGTTCCTGAGCACATGTAAGTTTGGTCTATTCCTATGGATAATTATGGCTCATTAAATAAGAACTTAAAGCTGATTTCCCTACTACTCGTGTCCAGCTGATGCAGAGTCAGAAATCTCTAAACTTAGGTTTAGTCCAGCCTAGTTAAGATAGCAAATTTGAATATATACAATCAAGGAATTTATTTTGGACAGCATTGGGCCAAATGCACTTGAAGAAGACGATTATCTGCTCTGCCATTTGCTTTCCTAAAAGAATATTCAGTATGTGCTTATCTCAACAGGGTAAGAAATGGACGTCAAGGATAGGAGAAATGATGAGAAAGATCTAGAGAAGTACTGCAGATGTGGAAAAGAATAGACTAGAAGTAAATGACTCTTAACACTTGAGGCCTATAGAAGCTACAGATTATACCATGCAGTGATTAGACTTATTGAGTCTCTTCATATTTACCATGGACACTTAAGTCATATTTTCTGTCAGCCATTCCTGCTACATTCACAGCCACACACACGTAGCGGCCTGTCTCAGACACATGAACGTTCTTCAGTTGAAGGATGCGACCTTCACCCAGGATTTCTGCTCCCCTTCCCTTGGCCATGGGGCGGCCATCTTTCATCCAGGTCACTGCTGGCTGAGGAATACCCTGTGCCTCACATTCCAAGGAAACACTCTTTCCTCGAGTCACAATAATGTCTGTAGGGTGGCTCCCACTGTTGGATATGATTGGACGAACTGGGGAAGAAATAAACAAAATTTGAAGTGATTGCATCAAATTTTACATAGTCAACTGATTTTCTGATGTCAAAAATGCCAAAGACTCAGGAATTACATGTGACGTTGCTACATTGAGAGGTAGAATTATTCTCCAATATTTCTAAGTAGTTTCATATGTCAAATGAAGTTGCTGATGCAGAAAGGAAAGGATGCTGTGTTTTCTACCATTCCTGCTTTTGAGAAGTTATACAGATATATGAACTTATCATTTGTAGATCTGATTTCCAGAAGTCTTCCTGATACTAATTTTAGAACAGGTATAGTAGCCTAACTCAAGGTAGACTCTCCATGGTCATCTGTTGAATGAATTTTATGATTAGAAAAATACATACAGACACTTGTCATGATTTCAGTCTTTGGAAATATATGGCTTTCCCTCTGTCAAATGAGAGAGACAAAGAAGCAGAGAGAAAGAGAGAGAGAGACATTTTTAAAAAGTACAGGAAACTGATGAGATTAACTTAATCACATCATTTAACCTGTTATACCGAAACTATTACCCTTTTAAAATGTAATAAATTAAAAAATAACAATGAGATATTTACATTATTTTTATTTCACACAGTCTTTGCTATCTGGTGTGTATTTTATATTGCCACACATCTCAATTTGGTTGAACTGCATTTCAAGTGCCCAATAGCCAAACGCAACTAGTAACTATCTTATTGGACAGTGCAGCTCTAAATCACTGGGAGATCTAGGACTAATGGCTATGGCTTTTCATTGCAAGATACTGAGAGCCTGGCACAATGCCTGGTACATATTTGGCAATCAATAAGTATTTCTGCAAAAAAAAAAAATCAACGTGATCATGTTTTTTTCCATTGTTCTAACAACAAATTTGCTGATTCTAATATGCTTTTTCTAACTTTTCCACACTGAATATCTATTGCCTTTGTAATGAGAAAAGGAATTTAAGCAACTGTTTTAAATTTTAAAATAGAACACTTTCAGTAATGGAAGGATATTTTGGCATCCTTCAATGTAAAAAAATGTTGGAAGGGTGCATAGGTGGTTCAGTGGTAGAATGCTCACCTTCCATGTGGGAAACCCAGGTTTGATTCCCAGACCATGACCCCCCCCCCCCAAAAAAAATTGGAAGTACAAAGGATGTCCCATTTGATATCATTTTGTGATAGCATATAGTAAACATACAGGAACTCCCCCCCCTTTTTTTCACCCTGTTTCTCTCTTCTTTAGAATGATTAAAATTACATTAGGACTGTGGCAGATACTGCTAATCAGCTGGCCCTGTGTCTGTTTCTTCTTTTTACATTCCAATATAGGGGTTGGAAAAGCTAAGAGTATTTCTCAGGATTCTTTGAAAATCTTTCTATTTCGGGCCAATACAATCTAAAAGGACGCCTGCTAGGAAGATTTGGGGAAAGCTTATGCTTTCTTGGTCAAAGGGAAAGATGCCACCCTCCCCCTTCCTTGCCTTCCATGTGGACTGGACACCACAGCTGTAGGTACCATGTTGAGACCACAAAGGAGACACCAAAGAATCCCACGGCTCTGTCCTGATAGGAATAAGCCGGTGATCAACCACCTACAGTGATTAACTGTCTACCCTCAGACTTCTCATTACGTGTTTAAAATACTGATTGTTAATTATTCTGCTGCTTTGCAGCTAAATTCACCTGATACAGTTCTAAGAAAGGAAATTAGACCAACTCTAATACACATGTGTTTTAGTGGGATGAACAATGGCCAGCATCAGTCATCCCGAGTTTAATGCCAGTCCTACAGCATATGAGCCCTGTGACAGTGATTCGCCACGGAAACCTCTCTGGACTTACGTTTCCACATCTGCAAACTGGAGGCAAATAGCTTTATTTTATATCATGAAAAGGTCAAGCAAGATAATGCAAATCATTTTAAACACCATAAAATCGTATATGAATTACTCTTTAAATTTAGATATTTTAAATATTGTAAATAAACCCTAAGGTAAAATACCACCACCTCCAACTCCCAAAAACATATCCACTGTCTCACTCCAAACAAATCAGTCACATTTTGCATCTGTCATGAAAGAATGGTGCAAAGTGGGCAGCTGTATTGCTGAATAAATAGCACGAAACAGGTGCTTGTTGCCTGATTATATCAGCACAATTTAAATATTTAGGTCATATGTTAGTTGTTATATAATACCCATATTACTATGAATGAGCTTAAAGATATGAAGAGAAGATGAAAAGTAAGGATGAAATAATGTTAAAGAAAATTTTACCAAAGCCTGGCTAATCAATAACTTACTGTAAACTTGCAGATTATAGTCTTTTTTTGCAGTTCCAGCAACATTTGATGCCACACATGTATAGAGCCCTGCATCAGACTTCTTAGCAATTGAAATCTGTAACTGTCTGCCTCCAGATAAAATTCTGATACGCCCTGCGGAATCAGCCAGCACTGGGGAGTCTGCAAAGAAAACCAAATGAGGCAAAACATAAAGCATATGTACATATTGTGATAAATATTTACATTTAGTTTTGCTTTCTAGTTCAAGTATCTAAAAAGCAAATGATACCATAAAACAAACCTGCTCTAGCATGCCAAAAAAAAAAAAAAAAGACTAAAAAGATAAATTGAAAAACAGGAGGAGGCCAATAACAAGTGTTTACCAAGGTTATCTCTGCCAGTTTTTTCTATCAATCAGTATGATATTTGAAATAAAATATACTTAGGAAAACAAACAAATAAAATAGTAAAATAAAAATGATGTTTACTATCAGTTAAAAATTTAGATACTTTGTCTGGGCACTTAGTGGAAACAAATAAATATTGGCTAATGAATAAATTTGAAGATCTATTCATCTACAGAACTCAATCTTCATATATATTGCAAAACTTTTACAAATATAGCAAAATTTTTGTTTTAGAAAATAATTTTTAAAAATCTATTTTAAAGAAGAAAATTTGGTTATTTGAATAGTGGATGAGTGATCATTATAGCTGACCTGCAAGCATTTGATTAAAAACAATAAATCAATGTAGAAAATTAGTGTCTTCTGGGGAGTACTTAAAACTCTGAAAAAAAGAAAATTTTCAACAGGATAGTATAAAAGTATCATACATTGCACAGTTAATATAAAGCAATTATGCTCCCTAGCATTTTAGTATGCAAACTATAGGAAAGTTTCTAAATAAATTAACATGTCAAACAAAATATAAATTCATTTTATGTTTAAATTTTATTTTATAACTATCAAAGGATAGAAACTGACCTTTCTTCTTCCAAATGAGATTTGGGGGTGGGATACCACTAGATTCACACAATAGGCTAATGAGGTTTCCTTCAATAACTGTAAATTGAGCAAGTTCACCAGAATCATAAATATTTGGTGGCACTAGGAGAAAAAAAGAGAAAACATGCTATTTTTATACTCATTTCACATATAATTTTCTTAATATCTTCCCATTTTTACAGAGGGAAATTTAATTATAAAATATTCAGAGCAATGAAGTAGCATAAAAGAGGCTAATTTATTATACATATTTAGACATTTTGCACCAAAAAGCTAACGGGTCTACCAAGTTTCAAATAAACTCAGGCACTGGTTCCAAGGACAGATCTGATAACTCATATGCTGAACAGAAGTGGAAAACATCAGGATTACAACCTATATTAGAGAACAGAGGTAACAGACTTAATCTAAGAAACAGACGTACTATCTATTCTGGATTGCACAGCCTCCCACTGGCCTCCAGTTTCCTCCTGGAACCTTCAAAATGAGTCCTGACTACCCGTGCTTTTCCCAAAGATGCTGGAGCCTGCAGTTGCTGGCCTGAGGCTTCCCTGATGACATGTGATTGGCTGCGATATCATATGGCAGATGCTTGTTCTCCCAAGCTTCTGGGCATTGAGGGTTGGGAGAATCCTTTGCACTCCCCACTGCAACTTCCAGTCATTGTTCAACGATAGCCATGTGAAAGCCTCTATTCCTTTGAAGTTCATGCCTCCAACTTATTTCTCTTGCTTTCTTATCATCATCTGTGACTCTCCCTGTCATTCTTCTGTTCACTTAACAATTTGGCACTTGTTCTTACACTTTCTCATCCCACCTCATCCTACATGAACCTCTCATTCATGTTTTTAACTAGACTGACACCCTGGCTACTCAATTCCTTGATCTGCTCATCCATTTTCCCCACTCAAGGTCATACCTTGGCCCTTGTTATCATCTAGATGTCGCTCTTATACATTTATACATTTTGGCCACTCTCTGACAATGCCTACATCCTTCTAACTGTCTCACTCAATTATTCCAATTCTCAATTAGCCAACCTAATTGAACCTCAAGTTCATTGAGCTCTCAAAATTCTCCCTATCCATCTGCCTACTTTTTGTTTATTGACTTCTCTATCCTATCAGCAATTTCAACTGCTCCTTTGCCAATATTCTCAACTGCTTTGTACCTTTGTCCTTCCTAATTGGCAAAATCTTTATTCTGTATGAATCCTACAGTTTACTTTGTTCTCTTCTATGCCATGGATCATAAATACTGCAAAAGAAAATGACACAGTTACACAGATTGTCACTATTATAAAATTAATTATTTCTCATCTAAACTCTACCTTCATGTACCTTATGGCTTCAGGTACCATTAATACAAATACGTTTATGTCAGTATGTATAATACAAATTCCCTCTGTAATCTAGACTCATATATCCAACTCACAATTTGGGCACATTAAAGACATTGTCAAACTCAACCTGTCCAAAATTTAACTCATCCCATCTTTGATACCCCTCTAAGGTCCCTTTCTCCACAATCAAGCTGGTTCAGTCTACCAGGCCATTCATACTTGCCTCTTCTAGTGTCCCTATGCTTAACCAATTAATCCCATTGATTCAATCTCTTGAACACTTCTAGAGTTTATCTGCTTTCTTCCTAAAAGACAAACCTGATATCTCATTTCTCCTTTAAGTCCCTTTAATGGTATTCTATTGCCCTTAGTATCAAATCCATATCTTTTGAATTGGTGTCTCCTTCTACCTTCTCTCCCTAACAGCCCCTTACTATTTTCTGTACTACTCTAGGCTCTATAGTGAATGGTGCTAAGTTCCTTGAACACAGAAAGCATTTTTCAGGTAAGTGGAATGCTTCTATCCTCTTCATAGAGTTAATGTATACTCATCCTTAGATGTCATGCACTCTTGATAATGTCTTCCTACATAATCTCTCCTATCACAGCTCTTATGAGATTTCATTTTCATTGGCTATTCAAAGATTTGTCTATACTAGCAGACCATAAGTTCTTTGAGATCAGTGTCTTTGCATTTCTTGCCCATGTCTATGCCTACATCTGGCATAGTGCCTCATACACAGAAGGCACACCACAAATATTTTTGCATGAATCTATCCTTTATGTCTCAACTTTCTTCTTTATCATTCCTTCCTGTCTACTGCATTCTGCTTTCTACTATTAATAAATTGCTTCTCTGTGAGAGACATAGGTCTGCTAATTTAAAAAGTATATTTTATAAATATGTATTTACATGAATATAAATATATATGAAGTCTGATCTGACTTCTCTGCAGTATTTAGTGTTATTTATTCATTTACCATCTAACCATCCCTGTTTAACTGGTTTTTTTTCATCCACATTCTCCTTCTGGGAACACTATCATCCCTTGGTTTCCATGACAAAAATTTTACCCTTTCCTCCCATCTCTTTTACTGTTCCTTATAAGTTTCCTATTAGGCATCCCCTTTTCTGTCTTCCTTTTCACACTGGTGCACACGAAGGCTATTCTACCATTCTCTGCTGTACACATTCCTTTCTGTCTCTCTCTAGGGGATCTCAACTGCTACCAATATACTTATGTCTACAACCTTAAGTTTTTAACTTTTAGCCTCTCCCAAACTATAGGCTCATATTTCTGATTGAATGGTGGACAGTTTCACATGAATAGTCTACAGATACCTCAAACATGGAATTTCAAAAATGAATTCATCACCTAACTTTCTAATTGATAATTACTCTTAATTTTTTTTCTATCTTTATTTGATAACATCAAGATCAGTCTCTTGTCTAAAGTGGGGGTCATATGCATACTTTTCCCATGTAAAATAAATAAAGGAGGAAAAGAGAGAAATATAGGGGGAAAAGCAGAGAAGTGGGTAGGAACAGGAGCTAATGACACATAACTAATATGTGATAAATATAAATCTAGCATATAATAAATCTCACTATTTAAAAGCAAATTAACCCTTTTGCAGATTCTTACAATCTGCCTCTAGAATTTTTTAATGATAATGATGATTTATAATTAATAAACCACTTTTCCACATAAATGTATATTTTTAAAGTTAAAAAAATTATTCCCCATTAGAATCAAATTATTTTCCTTGCTTTTTTATTTAAAAATTTGTTTCTTGAATAAACTTTTACAAATAAAAGTAAATTTCAGTTCATGGGTTCAGTAATTAAAAGTTTAAACAAATACTATCGAAATTAATAAGGGTTCAATGCAATATAAATGAATTCTTAAAAATATTTAACATAAGACCATTAAGCTGAGAATGGAAATATTTTTTTAAATTAGCAAACAGCAACAACCAAGGTAACAGTTGTGATTAGTTATAAGGATGATCTTGGTACAAATGGTAAAATTCAAGCAAGAGAATAGCTTTTGTCACTGGTCAGTACGGTCACCCCATCTTCCAGCACATAAGAGGTGCTCACACACATGCACTCACACATACATACATACATACACAGAAATTCATACACATAATTTGGCCTTTTGGTTTATTTTCAATTGATCAACTGATTAGTATTTCCTGGAGAAACTCCATCAATAAAGATCCTGGCTACAGAGGTGAAAGGACATGTTATCTGCCAGGAGAGAAGAATGCTACTACATCATAGTTATAATGCTACTATGTTTAGATTCAGGAAATTAATCTATACTTGCTTTTGAGTAAATTACGTGAGCTGATAGCACAGTTCAGCACCATCTAAAAGCACTGATTAATGTCCACCTATGTATCACAACCAATTTTAGTTATGCAGATGTCATTTTAAGAACTGACACAAAATAAAAAGTTAAACCACAGGCTTCATCTTTAGTTTTACAACGGTTGATCACACTTACCCCAAATGTTGACATTATAGTTTTTCTCAGTTTTTCCAGCAACATTTGTTGCCTCACAAGTGTAACGACCAGTGTCTTGAACTTGAGCTTCTTCAATCTGAAAACAGAATCATGTTCTGAAACCACAGTTTCTATTTCACCTCACTACCAATTTCTGGAGAAGCTCAATCAATAATCAGGATTTTCCTATTAATGTTATTTTTGATCTTTTACCTTACTTATCTTTATTCTGAAGATTTGCAATCATATATAGAGAGACTAGTAAAATGAATGGCTATATCCCCATCCCCCAGATTCAACAGAACAAAATATAAAAATTTCACATCATATCTTATATTAATCTGATTTATAATAGTGGTTGAAGGATTAGAAAGGTCTTTTAAATATAGTTCAGATAAAACAGCAAAAGAATCACAATTTTGAAGCATTTATTTAAGGCTATATAATACACAATCTTCATATATTCAGGATATTGTTTGGTAAAATAACACTCCTATAATTGGTTTATTACATATGTCTTTTCCCCACACTCAGTTTGTAAACTTTTTCATGTCAGGTATTGTATTTAATTGTACCCAATCTCCTAGTATTTCATTTGGTACTTGTTAGGTAGTTGGGTATCAAAAATATTTTCTATGTACTTATCTGTGGCATACATCAATACTCACTCATCATTCATTTATTGATCCTTCAACAATTATTGAGAACCCTGTTCTAGATATTGCAGGTGGAAGGTATAAGGTATAACATAACACAGAGTTTCTGATTTAACAAGTTTGTAATCTAGTTGATAAGTAAAGTGTATGAACATAAAAAAAGAACTTAATAATAATACAAGATAATACAAGAAGTATGACAAACATAATAATTTGATTTCCAAATTAATTTAAAAACATAATGTGATTGATTTCCAAATTAATTTGCAATCAACAACTGCTAAACCATTCAAAAAAGGGAGTCACTGGGATTGGAGTGACCACTGGAGGCATTTAGCAATAGTAGGGGTATACAGTAAGCAATCAAAAACACTTAATAGCTGCTCAACATGAACAAATAGAGCTGGGATTTGATCAAAGCACAGAAAGAGAACTAAAAAATATTAAACCTGGAAGAGTACTTAAAATCTATTCTCCTCATCTTACCAATAAGGAAACTCAGGATCAATGAAGAGATTTAAAATGCTCAAAGTCACATAATTGGTAACTGAGCCACTCAAACCTGGGCTCCAGGTCCTTAATATCAGTAAGCCCAGGTCTCCACATCCTGAAGAGAGTCAGCAGGTGGAAAGTAGGAAGTATCATTTGAGTGCCTACTGTATGTGAGGCAAAATAAATTGGTAGGATTCTATAACTTGATCAGGTTAAAGATGTATATTAATTGTTTTGGGTAGCACATTAGCAAATAATTTCAAAAAGAGGTAGATAGTTTTAACTGACTAAGTTTGAATTTTATAGTCTTCATTTCCACAGGATCTTCTGTCTACCTTCTTCAATGGGACCTAACACTGGTCTCCCACTTGCCTCCAGAGTGGAGATTCAAAGGACCCCAGGAATTCTTCACCGTCAACTCTCCCCCATTCCAAGCCACATTTGGTTCTGTGCTCTGAAGATAAATGGACCTCTATACCTACTGATACTTGCTAAGATGGTCTGCATCATGCAAAGCTCTTCCCTGCCAGTGCTGGGACTTGTGTTCATACAATCATCTCCCTCTATCATTCAGTCAGAGCTGATTGGGAATTTGGGGCAGTGCATATTTTTGCCTATGCAGATTGATTAGTTTATCCCACTTTCCTTCCTCACCCAGTTCTGTAATTAGAAGATATTTATACCTTAGATCTTCATCCTTTTGTCTCTAACATGCACCTGCGTGTTCCATCCCACTCTTGCCTGTGAAAACTCAGTTGTACTGCCCACCTGTGCACTGGCACCCATCAACAACTCCATGTCTCATTATTCTGTTTGCGATTCATGACTTCCCTTTACCAAGAGGCTAGTGGTATGGTGATTAGTAGCATGTACTCTAGAAGATATTTCACCTGTGATTAGACCCAATTTCTACCACTTAGTAACTCTTGGAAGACTACTTAGCTATTCTTTCAAAATTTCACCTTGGTTATTATGAGGATTATATAAACATTTCAATAATCTGTTACTTCCTGAATCCTAACTTCATGGGATGGCTTTCAATGTCAGAATTTTTGTTGACAGTGATTTTACTCAAATCAACCCCATCAACTTCATTTTCAAATATTTCATTTTGCTAAATTCTTTGTTTCAGTCAAACTAGCTTACTCACATCCCTTTGTCCCATATGTCTTTAAAGAGCCAGGTAGCCTTACAAGACAACTCAAGTCAACTACAAGCTCGCTTTTAAATGTATTCTCTGTACCACTCACTTGGTAATTAACTCAGCCTCACAGCAATTTTTCAACTTTTTCATTTTTAAACTCTTATTTAATTTATTATACACTTATGTAAAATTGGAAGATATCCCACAGACAGGCAATGTATCATATACTTTTTTGCATTTCTATCCAGAGACCTTGGAATGAATATTTGTTGATAAGCCGACTGACTGAGAAGTTCAGACACTCCTTGAATATTTTCCTGGGTGAATTTTTTGAGATGGCTTCTGGGTAGAATTAAATATTTAAATATCACTAAACATATAATTGGAAAATATTACAAATACTATCCACAAAAGGGTTCAAGAACTTTTGAAACAGGAAATTGGCAAAACACTCATAAAACAAGTAATTTTAATGGGTGCTAATACCCAAACCATGAGCTTACGAATAGTATAAGAATAAATAAATGAGTCTTACCTTCAACATACTTCCATTTTCAGAGACAGTGAAGCCTGGTTTCCTCAGCAAAGGGCGTCCATCTTTTAACCATGTCAGCGTAGGTGGGGGAATAGCATCGCTCTGACACAGTAACTCCACAGCTTGGCTAATAAGGACAGAGACATTCTGTTCTTCTCCCATAATGTTTGGTGGAACTAAGTAAAAGATGGGTTTTACCTCAGGATAAAACAGGTCAGCACACTGTTTATCTTCATTAATCATCGGGATATATTCTGAGTAACTTTATTGGTTCTTTTAAGATGTAAGGTCACGAGCATTCTAAAATACCCACTTTGCATTATTTGCTTCCAAGTCAAGTGTTAAAAAATCATTAATTAATGCATTCTGGTTGAAAATAAACAGTTCTTTTTTCTTTTTTCATTTAAAAAACTTTCAGAGGTGGAATTTCTAAAAGTCCATTTTGGAAATTTCTAGAAGTAGGTTTTCTGCTGCTTAAGGGTTTCAAAGTAGCAAGTCACTCATGAAATATTTTGGAAATGATAGAATTAAAAACAAATACAACTTCAACATTTATTTGTAGTTTTTACAAAATAAATTTCACAGTAGTGAAGGCAAATAAATAAATAATGAATGAATGGATGGATGACTGCTGAAAGAGACCACAGGGATCATTCAGAACCAATTCACAGGGTGCAAAACATGAAATGGGTGACAGATAATGACTTGTTCAAAATAGCATGACTAATTGGTGGCAAAATTAGAGTCTTTTGACTCTCTGTTTAGTGTTCTTCTGTTTTCCAGGGTGCCTGTCAATTTTTAAGGAATGAAGTCCATGTGGAAGAAATGACACAATAGAGAACAAATTAAATTAGTGACCAGCTGTACAACATACAAGTAAATAAAAAGAGGAAATGAGTTGAAATTTTAATAAGATTAAAATTAGAATTTCCTGGCTAATAAGGCTTGTCAGGTGCTGAAATGTGTTCTTGGAGACATTTAAGGAATTTCCTTTCCTTAGGAGTATTAAAGAATAGAGTAACAATCATTTGTCTTAGATGGCTTAGGTGCAGCCCTGCCAAGAATGAGAGGGTACACTCTATAACCTTTCAAGGACATTTTTAGGCAAGTACACATAATAATTCAGAAAACACTAATGATGAAATAAGGCTTATTACAAGAGGATACACTAAAAAAATGCAGAGGGGAAATTCCTTGGCCATTTTTCATTAAATCCCAAAACTATTCAGGCTTATAGGAAACCTACCAGATTTGTAGAAAAGTTACACTAAGATATTTTTACAACAAAGTGTAAATTGCATTGAAATAGGTCCTAGGGACTTTTCAAGTGCTTTCTGAAATAATAAGGAATAGATTTTAATGGTAACAATTTTATTATAGTTCATTAGCCATTGATGCAGGCTTGATATCCCAGCATTATATTAAAATAGCAGTGAATGTTAATGGATTGTGACTAGGCATATTGTATTTCTGAAATTATGACTCTGCTACCATGTCTACTACAGAGGGAAAGAGAATATGAACTAAAGGGCACTTTCAGATGCTGTTTCTGGCACAGGACATGTGCTAAATCCAAAGGAATTGAGGTAAAAGGAAGAAATACCCAGCATGACAGCTGAAACAGACCAGTGGGGCATATCTGCAGTGGATCATGATGCTCTTTCCAATAAGTTGAATAGCACACAGACATCTGGCTCATGATAACCTTAAAGTAAATCTACATGGGAACAGGAACTAACGGGATTATTTCTGATATGTTATGCATTAGCAAAGATACCCAACTCATCTGAGATAAAACTGCTATAATATTGTAATGTTAATAGAAGCACAATTAGTGCCACTTTCTAAGATATCAAATAAACAGATAAATTCAAAGGCTTTTTCTTTGCACAAGAGGCCCTAATACATTCGCTTATTCACAGTTTGGAATAATTTTGGGTAAAGCCTGGTCTCGTTGGACAAAACACTACCATAACTATATATAAATATATTTATCTTAGCTTATTTGCAGAGTTCACAAGGAAGCATGAGTTCTTTATGGCTGTTCATAAAAGTGAAAGTCAGAAACAGTTCAATACAGCAGGATGCTAATTTATTTCCAAATATTTTTCCTTCAGTTATTTTCTTTAGAGCCAAATGGGTTGAATCAAGTTCAAAAGGAAATCAGATTTTTCAAAACGGAGAGGAAAAATGCAAAAAAACAGTAGTGAAGTTGTTTCTTAAAGAACACATTAAAGTGAATCTAATTACAGACACGGATATATATTACTGAACACATCTATTTTTTTCTGTCCTGTCTCTTATTTCTAACTTTTTGTTTAGTCTGAGAAGAGAACAGTTTCTACCCTCTTGATCCTTAGTTTTCTTCGATGTTATCCCTATTCTGCTCTTTTGCTACTTAGGGAAGGGGTATACTCTGTTTCTGTTTCTCATCCTTCATATTATATTTGCCAAATTTAATTACCAAAGTAAGAATTGCCATAGAGTTGTGCTCAGTGAGACGCTGGAGAATGTGTGATCTCTTAGAAACTTTTCTGGCTTACATTTTTAAAAATATATATATTACAGGAATGTCAATCCTTTGAAATGCAATTCTCTTGTTTCAGCTAGTCAGAATATGGAAAAATATTCTCTAAATTTATACCTGGGAGAAAATTCTTTAATGAACTATCGTTGTGATTGTAGGAAAAGTTTTTCACCCACTTTTTATTCTTCCTACTGTTTCTACACTCAATGTAAATCTGAAGAATGCTTCTTTCTGGGAATTAACATCTATTTCGCATCTATAATAGTGCCAAGGTTACTGCTATAAACAAGAAAACAATGTACGTAAGCGTGGTGGAGTATAGACAGGAAACTGGTTCCAGATTAAAAATCTGTTTCATATTTACAATTCTTTAGTAGCTGGCTATGCATCTATATTTCAAATGCCAAACACATATTACATTTTCAATCACATATATATAACAGCTCGCCGTTTGACATTTAAACCAGAGGAAAGATTCTGGTTTTCAGGCTAACAGGCTGTTTCTTTCTATGACTCCTGGAAAATATCAACTCTCTACGCTAAGCGATGTAGAAATAGAAGGAGCCAAACCTACATTTCCACTGCTGACAAAACCCAGCCAATACCGATGTCACTGCCTTGCTTGCTTGCTAATGACTGGAGGAGCTATTGCGTCACACACTTTGATTGATTGATGAATCATTCTCTAAGGATATTTTACATTGGCAGCCTTCACCCTTCCCGTTCCTTGTAAAGCATAAACGCGACACAACGAAAGGAAACAGAATGCCAGGGTTAGGCCTTAGAGACCGATCTGAGATGCAGAGCACCGGCAGGTCTGCGCGTTGGATGTGGACTCATGCAACTGCAATTAGGATAGAAACAGGAAATGGTAGACATCAATTCTTACTGATGCCAACTGGGATTTTTTTTTTTTTTTACCTTATTTAGGAATATAGGGTATTCGTGTTATGACAAGGGACCGTTTTATTAAAAATATATGACCTTATATAAATTGTCTGTGATCATTACACTTGCTTTTGGCAAATACATAAAAGGAAGTCAACCTACATGAACTGAAGGAAAACAAGTCATATTTTGTTTAGGGATGAATTCTTTGGAATCGAGGCAGGACTGAGGGAAGGTCTGTACTATTAAACAGATACTCTTCTAGAGACTCTAGGATTCTGAAACAATTTCATATTTCCACTAAACAAGGGATATAATGCAAATAAGACACACTGAAAAAAAGTCTGAAAAAGTTCTAAATCTTAAAGGCATATTGAATGTATATAGAATGACTAACATAACCTGTGAATGAACCCAATGAAGTTCAACTTCATTCCGAAGGACATTTGCTGTGATAGAGTCAGACATACCCTGTTAACTTCATAGCTGCATTGTGGGTAGGAAAAAATTTGAATTTTGTCTATTTATGTTTAGTTTAACTTTCGCTTCACAAATAGACAAAGTATTGATTTAAAAAAATGCCTACTGTAAATATAATTGAAAAGTAAAAGTAGTAAAATCGTGGCTGTAAATAGAATAGATGAAGAAAGCAGCTTGAACAAATGCTTGCTTTGATGAAAAGATTTTATCTTCCAAATTGTAAGGCTGTTTTCAATGGTTACGTTCCTTAGGGTGTGCTCTAAAATCAACACTCTACATGCCGAATTAGGCATTTTAATTTCTTGGAACTGTTTAAAAGGAAAACAAGTCAAAATCGAGGCAGAAAGGTAGAATTTGATTTGAGCTGATCCTGTAATATTATTATTTCTACTGTTCATGGTTCTTTATTGCCAACAATACTTCCTCAATGATCTTAGGACATAAACACATCTATAATCAGAACAGAAATAATTATTAAAATACCTCACCAAATACTCTGAGGTCAATGTCCCTCTGTTTCTCCCCAGCAGCATTCACTGCCACACAGGTATATCTCCCCGTATCACTGATTTGTGCACTGGTCAGTGCTAGGATTCGACCCCCAGAGAGAACCTAACAATGATAAGAAAACTAAATTACCAACATGCCCTTGACAATGGTCAGTTCAAATAGACTTTGCTTTATTCTTATTTTCTGTGGTTGATCAATTGACAGTTGACTCTACAAAGAGTTTTCTTGGGTATTTTAAAGTGGGGAAACATAATGTAATCGCCTTCTAATATTCTCTGTGGACAAATATCAGAGGCTAGAACCAAACAGTAACAACCAGTGAAAATGAGTATATACAGGATTAAGCAAAGGTCAAATTCCATTGATACTACAGAGAAAAAAAAAATCTACAAGGAGAGGAAGATGGGAAAAAGTGGGAAACAATTAAGAGTTAACACTAACAGAAAAGTAGTAGCCAAATAAACTAATTAGCCACATTCATTGATTCAGTTGGGCCTCTTAAATATTGACATTAACTCTAAATGTAGCATTTCAAATTCCAAATGCATTGGATTTTCAAGAAAGTTTAAAATAGAATATCAAGAGAACTTATGGTCTCTGCTAGGCAAAATAAAAATAAAGCAAAGTTTAGTTTAAATATATGTGCTTCTGTATCTTCACTTAGGACTTTTTTAAGGTTTAAATTTCATTTCTTGTACTATTTCCATTGGAAAGCTTACTTTATTATTTGATGATTATTATGGTCTATATGGTTAGCTTATTCATTATTTCTAGACATTTAAATATAAATTCTACCAAGAAATCCCTTTTTATGTGGCTGCTAAACATTTCAATGTGTAAGATGTAACTTGTAGTTGGGGAAAATGGTCAAAATATGAATGTAAACATTACCTACGTGTGAGGTAAGGGAACCATTCAAATAATGACTCTTAAAAACACTGAGCTTTTAAAGAATTGTTTTGAAACTCCAAATGTATGTTCCTGATACCTGTGTAGGCATGTCACATGTGTTTGGATAACCTTTCTTGACCATTGTTCTCCAAACTCATCAACAGCTTTACTTGTTTGTACTTCTTATACTGAGTAATCAGATAGAAGATTTCATCAAAGAACTGAAAGGTGGTACCTGTATTCCATTAGAGAAACTAGAGACAGGGCTTCCATCTTTTAACCAGGTCAGACTTGGGGCAGGGATACCTCTGGCTTCACATTCTAATCTCACCAGATTATTAACCACCACTGCCACCATGTTATTGCTGCCAGAAATAGATGGGGGCACTGAGAAAGGATGAAAAATAAATAAAAGTAAAGTATGTTAACATTACACATTTCATCACAAAATAATGAAAAATATATGTAATTTCCACAATAATGTGTGTGTCTTATTTTCATGTGGATTTTTTTCTTTAAGCCCTTACACTTCTCTTCTTTAAAATTCCAGTCACAGTCATCCTGGGAGGCAAGGAGGATAAACATTAATATCTCCAATTCACAGATGAGGAAAGGAGGTTTTATTATTTTGTTTAACAAGTCCAGTTTTATAATGCCAGGGTTAAGAGCTAGGTTTTTTCCTTCTCTTTTTAGGGGAGGAAGGGGTGTTACACAATGGGGGAACTTATTCACTCAAGCTTTGAGGCTGTGAGTCCAAATCAAGGCACTATAGTATTTTTTCTTGTTATATATATATATATATTTTTTTTTTTGGGGGGGGGGGGTGCATGGTCCGGGAATTGAACCCGGGTCTCCTGCATGGAAGGCAGGCATTCTAACCACTAAACTACCTGTGCACCCCACTACGGTATTTTAATTTCTTGATTTTTCAGTAACACGCACACACACACACACACACACACACACACACACACACGACATCCCCACTGTAGTATGTTAACTACAAATTCTTCTTAAAAACAATATTAAAGGTAATTACTTAGAATTGTTCTTTAATATCTATGATTCTGTTAGAGACTATTTACAAGAACAGTTAACGTGTTAGTTGATAAGATCACCAAAGACTATTAAAAAAAAACCAACTCATCTGAAGCAACTTTAAGGTCAACAGCAGGTGAAAACTGGGCATTCTAACAGGAATTAGGAAATAAACACTGACAAATATTTATACTAGAACTTTACAGAAGCACTTAATTATTCTGTATATTTCTTTAACCCGGAATAATTCTAGGAAGAGCTGTGCTAACCGTGAACCTGCAGACTGTAAAATAACTCTGCAGCTCCAGCTGAGTTGGTGGCCACACATTTATACATGCCAGCGTCGGAAATCCGGGCGCTTTCAACATTCATGATCTGTCCTCTGTTCAAGAAAGTCACGCTGGTGGTACCTGAGAGTGGATGATTGTCTTTGTACCAAGTAATAGCTGAAGAGGAAAGGGAGAGAAGACAATATATGTAAACATTTACTTTAAAAGCTCAAAACACTAAATTGAGCTCAACAAAAAAATTCAACAATTGCTTTATTTTTATGTTTATCATTTTAGTTTCATCTGTTTAAACAAACGTCTCCTTAAGGCTGATTGATACAAGGAGCAATCCCAAGAAAAACACCAACCCAAGTCACCCTAAAAATCCTGAAAATATATTGTATTTAATGAGTCAGTATAGTTATTCTTTGACATTTAACTTTCAACCTATTTTATTTGTTTGTGTTGTGTGTATTCTTGCCATCTTTGAAAATTTAGCCCATGGGTCTCAATCAAAATTCAGTACTATATATATATGTATATACAGTTACACTACAAAAAATAAAAGATATTATTGGTAGATAAGATTAACCTACCAGTGAATAAATCAACACAACAAAATAATATTCTCATCATAATTATTGTGATTTATAAAGATAAACAATTGAGGCTAATTGTCATGATAATATCAAAGGTTTAAGACATATTTTATAACGTAAATATATGTCAAATATCACTGTCGCAGTTGCAGCAACACTGTGGACAGGAAGATTCAGGTACTCACATATTTCTTCATTGCTTAACTTGATAAATTATTTCATGTAATTAAAAGTTCAAAAATGCCATCTGCCTTATGATATTCTTATTGTATTATCCTCGAAATGTATTCGATAATTGCTCATTTGTTAATAATTACTATATTATCACCATTTCAGTTATTCCAAGAAATCTTGAAATGTTAATAAGTTCCAGAGTCTAAAAGTAAACACACCAGGCAAAGGATTTCCAGCTGCCTTACACTCCAGCTGTATGGGACTGTTCAGCACTACTGTCTCATTCAGGACGCTCCCTGAATGCTCCAGACGAGGTGGCTCTGGAAGAGTCCCAAGAAAGATAATTAATCCACTTAAGTAGGATATTGAAACCAAAATGATTTACTCAACGAAAATGAAAATTTATTTTTTCTTTCCTTCCTTCTTCTGTTTCTTTCACATAAATAAACTGATTTTTTTTTAACTTTTTGTATTGTAAGTATAACATATATACCAAGCACAGAAATAACAAAGCAACAGTTTTCAAAGCACTCTTCAACAAGTGGTTACAGGATAGATCCCAGCGTTTGTCATGGGCTACCATATGATTTTCTCATATTTTTCCTTCTAGCTGCTCCAGAATATAGGAGGCTAGAGGGGTTAAATACTTTTTTATCATCACAATCAACTTTTTTTCCTTCTTTTTTTTTTGTGAACAATAACATACATACAAAAAACAATAAATTTCCAAGCACAGCGAATTAGTTGTAGAGCATATTTCAGACTTTGACATGGGTTATAATTTTACAATTTTAGGTTTTTACATCTAACTGCTCTAAAATACTGGAGACTAAAGAGATATTTTAATGATTCAGCATTCATATTCATTTGTTAAGTCCTATCTTCTATATATAATTCCACCATCATCTTTGATCTTTCTGTAGCTCTTATTAGGGTTGTTTGGGCTATGGCAATTCTAAATTTTTGATACTGGAAGGGTCTGTCACTAATATGCAGTAGGGAGACAGAACTATCTGATGTTCTGGAGAGGCTGGGCTAGCTTTCAGGACTTATCTGGACCAGGGACCCATCTGGAGGTTGTAGGTTTCTGGCAAGTTACTCTAGTGCCTGGAACACTTGTGGAATCTTTTTAATTGCCCTAAGTGTTCTTTAGGATTTGCTGGAATGGTCCTGGTTGGGGGTTGCAGGTTATGACAGGTAGCAAGGTCTACCTGAAGCTTGCATAAGAGTAACCTCCAGAGTAGCCTCTTGACTCTATTTGAACTCTCTCTGCCACTGATACTCTATTAATTACAAGTCTTTCCCCCTATTTGGTCAGGATGTAATTGTTCATCCCACGGTGCAGGTCTGGATTCATCCCTCTCCCACGTCACCAAGGAGACTTTCACCCTGGATGTCATGTCCCATGTAGTAGGGAAGGTAATGATTTCACTTGCAGAGTTGGGCTTAGAGAGTCTGAAGCCATATCTGAGCAACAACAGAGGTCCTCCAGAAGTAACTCCTAGGCATGCCTATAGGTAGTCTAAGCTTCTATGCTACCTACATAAGCTTCACAAGAGTAAGCCTCATGATCGAGGGTACGGCCTATTGATTTGGGTATCCCTAAAGTTTGACACAGTATCAGGGGATTCCCTGATGGTAAGGTTTAATAGTTTCATAGTCTTTCGCCCATCCCTCAGGGGACTTTGCCAATACTTTTTGATTATCTGTTTCATATACTCTAGGATATAAACTGATATTTTTCATAAAAATAAAGTACATGATCAAGTAGAAGTGAAGAAGAATATCAGATTATCTATTTCTCTGTGATCAAATAGGAAAAGCCTTTGAACTGTAGATTAGCAGAGTGGTAAAAGAGACTATGAAGAATATTTTTAAATCACAATTACTGATCTGATGAATTACTTTTACCAAGAAGTAACCTACCCAATTTGAACTCTTCCAGTGAAGAAGAAATCTATCTCTTTCAAGGCATTCTTCTCTATCTTTAGACAATGCTGCCTTCAACTATTTCAGAGAAATGAGAATCCATTCTTGTTTGCTTATTAGCAGACTTTTTGTCTTTTGATACAAAATTTACATACAATTAAATTGTAAGTAAAATTAAATGCTAATCTATATTTTCAGCTTTAAGTAATCAATGAAAATGCTATTAATTAATACACTTGTAAAGTCTAAGAAGGAAAAGTTGTAAAAGGAATAACACTTAAGAACAGAAATGATGGATATTTTCAATGATATATCAGCAAATGGAAAGGGGACAGGGAAAAAAGAACAAGAGAGTAACATGATTAGGACTGAATAAGATGATGAAAATAAAGCCAATATACAAATAAGGACCATGAATACGACTGGTTTTATTTCCTGGCTTAAAATACAAAATAGTTCACTTGACTAACATTACTTTTTTTAAAACTAAAATCCTAGTGTACAAAAAGCACAACAAAAAGGAATCTACCAAAACCCTGACAGAATAGAGCTGGACAAAGACACAGCAGAAGTGTGACAAACTGGAATACGAAACAAAAATCATTAAACATGACAGCAACATGCTTTGTGTTGACTGAAACATAATTCATGACGAATATATTATAATTACAATGCATGATACATTGAATAACAAATTAAAAATAATTAAAAGACAAGGAGAACTTGAAAAATCTCACATATGGCATAGTTTAGTACATATCCCAGAGAAATTGTGCAGCAAAAAACCCACAAGGCTATAGAGGATTGAAAAATAAAATTACCTACCCTAGTTGTATAAATGTATATATATGTTTGTGTTTATAGGTAACCAAAGATTTATATTCTTTTCAAATGCTGATGGGACATTTTCAATATAGACTCTATATTAGGCCACACACACACATACACACACAAACCAACCCTCAATAAAACATTATTTAAACACATTTCACTAAAACTATAATGAAAAAGAGAATAGATATCAACAACAACAATCTAAAGGAATACACATGGTGAAAAAGTACATTAAAGAGGAAATAAAAGCCAAAATTGTAAGCTTAGAAGAAGAAAAATTAAAATGAGACTGAATAATATTAAAATCCATGGTTTGTTTCCAAAGCAGTACAGTACTCAGAGTAAATATTAACACTCCAATTAATACATGAAAAACTAATATTAGGGAAAATAAATATTCTAAGAATTCAACCTTAAATCTAAGAGAAAAGATCAGTAAAATTAACTAAAATAAACCACGATTAAAGAGTTAATGAAGATAAAAGCAGAAAACAATGCAAAGATAATAAAACAACAACAAAAAGGACAATAAATCTTAAAGCTAGTATTTGACAAGTCTCAAATAAATAAAATAAAGTTTAAAAGGGGGTATGTGTCTTTGTAGGACAGATGTCTATTGTTCTGGGAGTTGTTCCTGAAGACCCAGCCTAGACCCACTCCTTCTTCACTCCTTCAATCCCTTTGGTATGCATCTAACTCCATGTATTAACTCTTCCTGCTAGAAATGCATGAGAAGTTTTGTTTATTGTTCTGAATTCTAATTTGTGATATGGTACTTAAGGACAAAAGACCCTCAAATATGGGTATCTGACTTGGTTTGGATTTAAGAAAATAAACATCCAACTAGAAAATATGAAATAATTAGTCCATGGCTCATTCCTTCAAAATAGTCATTTAAATACTCATTTGAAGCCATCTGGAATGAAGTGCTCATTGAAGACTTTGACAAGCTGCTAAAATAAAACATGGTGGAATAAGAAGTATACAAGCTACGGAGTGGATTGGCTATTTCTCAATGCTCTAGAGACTGCAGAGAAAAAAGATTGATGTCAGCAATAACAGCAGAGTAAAGACTTTTGAACATCTACTCCAACATCAAAGAAATTAGAACACTGGCAAAAAATCATTTCTTCAGAATTGGAGATTAACCAAAGGCTTGCAACAATCCAAGAAGTGTTTTGTCAAGAAAAATGGCTGAATCTCATTAAGATCATTGAGGTTTGTGGTGTTTTAACATGACCAATTTCCATCACCTACTTCTAGCTCAGTAGTAGTCTTGAAAGTCAACAGCCCTGCATTCACTCAATGCAAACAGCTTTTTCCCCAGAGTTGGTCATTGAAAATAAATTGCAGCAATTATTTAACAGACTGAGATGGTAATAACGGCCGGGGCAAAGAAGAAGCTGGCAAAAAACTTAGAAAGGAAAAGATGGAGGATAAGAGTGAAGTTTCCATAGGGAGGCTTTTAAAAGTTCTGAGATATTTCCAGGAATCTAGAAAACTATGTGCATGCACAGGTCTGAGAACTCAGGGGCTAGCATCAAGAAGACCCTAAGCTCTCAACTCTGGTTAACCTTGAGGATCTGCACAATCAGGATGTGAAGGTAAAGGCAGAGTTGCAAACTGCCTATTTGAGTTGTTGAAGGCATACCTAAACATGCACACTGAGCCCCTCAATAATGGCTGGGAGATTTATTCTTTCTAGGAATTCAAGGAAATCTGTCCAGATCTTAGTTGACCACCACGCTATTTGAGAAGACTCATTATAGATTTTGTTCAGAAAAATCACTGCATTTGAGTTGGAAGAAGAAAGAATCAGTAAACTTGAAGAAAGGACAATTGAGACTATTCAGTTGTAGGAACAAAAGAGTGAAGAAAAATGAGCCTCAGACACTGGTGAGTCACCATGAAGCATATTGCCATAGGCATAATGGGAGTCCCATGAAGAGAGGAGAATATTTGAAGAAATGTTCTGAACCTTCCCAAATTTAAAGAAAAACATTGATTTACCCATCTAAAAACTCAACAAATTCCGAGGGGGATGAACTCAAAGAAAATCCACATAGAGACACATCATAGCCAAACTTTCAAAGACAAAAAACAAAGAGAGAAAATTCAAAGCAGAAAGAGGTCAGAAGATAGTGGAATGACAAATTCAAAGTGCTGAAAGAAAAAGGTTATCAATGAAGAATTCTATACCCAATAAAACTATGCTTTAAAACTGAAAGAGAAAAACTATGATGAAAGAAATAAAAAAAGATCAAAATAAGTCAGGAGATATTCTATTTTCAAGGACAGGAAGACAATATTATTACGGTGCCAATTCTTTCTAAATTGATCTATAAATTCAATTCAGCACCAATCAAAATGCTGCAAACAGCTGAAATGCATCATTTTCTGGATGTTGGCAAATGGATTAAAGTATATATGGAAAGGCAAAAGACACTGAATAGCCAACATAATATTAAAGAAGAAAGTCAGAGGATAAATAGTACCTAATTTTAAGACTTACTAATAGTAAAACTATACTGATGAAGACAGTATGGTATTGGCAAAGAATGAGCAACTAGGTAAATGGAAAGAATAGAGAATCTAGAAATAGATCCAAGCAAATATAGCCAAATGATTTTTGGCAAAAAAGTATAGGCAATTCAATGACGAAAGGATAGTCCTTCCAGTAAACGGCGTTAGAACAACTACATGCAGTGAAAATGAATCTAGACACAGAACTTATACCTATAGTAGAAATTAACTCAAAAGGGATCATATACCCAAATGTAAATTGAAAAATTATAAAATTTCTAGAAGACAATATAGGAGAAAATCTAGGTGACTTTAGATGTGGTGATAATTTTTTAGAAACAACAACTAAAGCACAATCCATGAAGGAAAAAAATTAAGTTCAACTCCCTGAAATTAAAATTTTCTATTTTGGAAGAGAAACCATTAAAAGAATAAAAGAAAAATCACAGACCTGGAAAAATATTTATAAAACACATATCTGATACAGGACTTGTATTTAAAATCTGTGAAGAACTCTTAAAATTCAACAATAAGAAAGCAAATAGCCAGATTAAAAATGGGTGGAAAAATTGAGCAAACACATTACCAAAGAAGATATGTAGACAGAAAATATATGAAAAGATACTCAACATAACTTCACTGGAGAATTGCAAATTAAAACAATACAAAACCACTACATGCTTATCAGAATGACTTAAATCACAAAACAATAACAACATCAATTATTGATGAGCAACAGGAAATCTCATTCATAGCTAGTGTGGATGTAAAATGGTATAGCCACTGTGGAAAAGAGTCTGGCAGTTTCTTAGTATGCTAAACCCAGGCTAACCATATGATTCAGCCATCATGCTTCTAAGCATTTACCCAAATGAGTTGAAAACTCACATCCACACAACATATTCACATGGATGTTTGCAACCACTACATTCATTATTGCCACAGCCTAGATGTCCTTCAATAGGTGAATGAATATATAAACTCTAGTACATCCTTATAGTGGAATATTATTCAGCAATAAAAAGAAACAATCCATCAAGTCCCTAAAAGACATGGAGGAACCTTAAATATGTACAGCTAAGTGAAAGCTGAAAAAGTTATATACTGTCTGATTCTACCTCTATGACATCCTGGAAAAGGCAAAACTAAAGAGAGTAAAAAGATCAGTGGTTGGCAGTGATTCGGGGAGAGGGATAAATAGGTGGAGTGCACAGCATTTTTAGGGAAGTGAGACTATTCTGTACACTATTGTAGTGGGGGATATGGACAACTGCACATTAATCAAAACCTACAGAACTGTAAATCACAAAGAGAAAATATTGATATAAACTATCAACTATATTTAATAGTAGTGTGCATTCCCCATGCAAGAAATATTAAAGAGAATCATTCAGGCTAAAATGAAACAGTACTGTGATTACACATGAAGAAGTGAATAGCACCAGTAGCGGCAACTATATAGGTAAGTATAAATGTCAGTAAAAATGTATGCTTTGTTTTTTAACTATTTTTTCTCTTACCTATTTTAAAAAGGAACTGCATAAAGCAATAATTATACATGTGAGTCAATAGGTACATTTTGTATAAAGATGTAAAATACTTGACAATGAGCCTAGAGGAAGAATAAAGGACTAAAGTTATATAAGAGCAAAGTTTCACATACAATTGAAATTTAGTTGGTATTAATTCAAACTAGATTACTATAAATTAAAATGCTAAGTATAATGCCCATGGAAACAAAAATAATACAACTCAAAAATAAACAGTACAAAATCCTATATGGGGGAGACTTCTGGGGAAAATGAGGGAGCAGCGAGACCCAAGACTCAGTCCTCCCACTGAAACAACTATTAAACAGGCAGGAACTGTATGAAATAACTGCAGGGGCCAGAAATGTATACCATTCAGGGAAGAATGACAGGAAGAGGCAGATGCTCTTTCTGCATAGTAGCTATCGGTGTTCCTATCACACTCTCACGGCAGGATGCCATGAGGTCTAGTCTTTGGGTAGCTGAAAGAAACATAAAAATCCTCTTCCCCAAGAACAGGGGTGGCCATAGCCCATCACTGATCAGTTAGTGAATTCAAATCATAGCTCCAGGGCTCTCAGGACAGCTATTGTTTCAATCTACACCAGACAAAGACAGCAGGCAGTCATTGTTTCATTCCCCCACCCTGGGCAGAGGTGGAGGCAGTGGAGATTTAAAAATGCAGCACTTTCTCAGGGCAGCAGGGTATAGGTAGCTGAAGGGCTGCATTTGTTGGGCATGCCAGAAAGCTCAGCTTTGGGGAGCCATCAGAGAAGCTTTTAGAGCTTTGCGGCCCTTCCCAAGGTGTTTTGGAGCTAGTCTGCACCTACTTCATGGGTCCCTGGACTTGTTTTGGCTAGGAAAAATTGACTTGGAATAATCCTCCCCTGGGTGACCCTCTGCCCAGAATTTGCCCTCCAGGCAAAACCAGTGAGAGATGACAGAAGCAGTGTAAAAAATTATAAAGGCAGACAGTCTGGGACAAAGGTCCTACTCATGCCAAATACCCAAGAGAAGATCTGTCTACTGGAAAACAGAGGGAACATCTAAGCTTCCATAAACAAGGGCATTCTGAAACAACTAGCAAGCAAAATTCCAGGACAAGACAGACCCAGAAAGATAGGAAAAGCCCTTCACAGTGCATTTGTGTTGGGCAGACCTTCCTGATTAGAAGAGCTGAAGCTCAAAAAAATCTGTCTTATCACCAGCTGGTTAGAAAACAAAGAAACAGACATCACAGGAAGTAAATCCCAGAGTTAACATTTTAAACTATTAAATGAACAGTATGCAACAAGAGTACAAGACAAACAAAGAAACAGGAAATGATGACCCATCCAAAGAAAGAGAATAAAAATACAGAAAACACCAATGAAGATGAGAATGTGGACATTCCAAGCAAAGCCTCTAAAAAATTATCTTAAATATGCTCATGTAGATAAAAGAACATACAGAGGAAGAACTAAAGTTTACCAGGAAAATAATTAATGAACAATATGAGAATCTAAGAGATAGACATTTTTAAAAAGAACTAAACAGAACTATGGGAGTTGAGGATCGAAATAATTGAAATGAAAAATTCCCAAGAACGTTTCAAGGGCAAATTGGGGCTGGCAAAAGAAAGAATGAGTGAACTTGACAAGAAACTTGAAATGAGCCAGGCTGAGGAGCAAAAGAATTATTGAAAGCACAAATAGCCAGAGAAATCTCTGGGATACCATCAAGTGCATAAATATACACGTTATGGGAGTTCCAGAAGGAGAAGAAAGAGAAAAAAGGGCTGAAGGAATATTAGAAGAAATAACAACAAAGAACTTCCCAAACTTAACAAAAGTTGTGAATATGTACATCCAAGAAGCTAAGAAAACACTAAACAGCATAAATAGGAAGAAAAATACAGTCCATCATATATTGAATCACAGTATCAAATGCAAAGACAGGAGGAGAGCTCTGAAAGCTGCAAGAGAAAATCAACACTACATATTAAGGAGTCCCAATCAGATTTAGTACCAAATTCTCATCAGAAACCATGGAGGCAAGAAGGCAGTGCAAGACGTGTACGTGGAAAACTCAAAAACAATGAAAGAAGTTAAGATACCTAAATAAATAGAAAGACAATCTCTGTTCATGGATTAGAAGACTTAATATTGTTAAAATGATGAAATTCTCTAGGTAGATCCATAGATTCAAACCTAATGAAAATCCCTGCTTCCTTTTCTTTGGAAAGTGACAAACTGATCCTAAAATTCACATGGAACTATAAGTGGTTCAAAATAACCAAAATACTCTCGAAAAAGAACAATTATAAATGACTTACATTTCCTGATTTCAAAATTCATTGCAAAGCTACAGTAATCCAGATGGTGTGGTACTGGCATAAGGATAGGCATATAGATAATGGAATAGAGCTAAAACTGACAGTGATACAACCTTACATTTATGGTGAAATGATTTTCAACAAGAGTGTCAATGCCATTCAGTGGGGAAGAGCTTAGTCTTTTCAACGATGGTGGTGGGAATGACTGGATATCCACATGCAAATGAGTGAAGATGGACACTTATTTTAGACCTTACACAAATATGAACTCAAAATGCATCAAAGACCTAAAGTAATAGCTACAGCTATAAGACTCTTAAGTAAGTGTAGATGCTAACTTCATGACCTTGGATTAGACAACGGTTTCTTAGATATGACACCAAAAGTACAAGCAATAAAAGAAAAAAATACATAAATAAGAGTCATCATAGTTAAAGGTCATTGTGCTTTAAAGGACGATATTAAGAAAGTGAACAGACAATTCACAGAGTGGGAAAATATTTGGAAATCATTTAGCTGATAAGGGACTTGTATCTAGAATAGATGAAGAACTCTTACAACTCAATAATAAAAAGACAGCTCAATCTAAAAATGGGCAAAGGTTCTCTACAGATACTCTTCAAAGAAGAAATACAAATGACTGAAGAGCACATGAAAAGATGTTGAACATCGCTGTCATCAAGGAAATGCAGATCATACCACTTCATACTCACTAGGAGGTACGTAATAAAAATACAGGCAATAGGGCGGGCGATGGTGGCACAGTGGCAGGGCTCTCACCTGCCATGCTGGAGACCTGGGTTTGATTCCCAGTGCCTGCCCATGTTAAAATAAAAAAATAAAACAAAATTTAAAAAACGCTTTTCTTTGGGTGAGCCACAGTGGCTCAGTAGACAGAGTTCTTGCCTTCTCTACTGGAGACCCAGATTTGTTTCTCAGTGCCTGCCCATGAAAAAATAATAATAAATAAATAAATTTTAAAAATACAGGCAATAACAAATGTTGGCATGGTCATGGAGAAATTAGAAACTTCAGGCATTACTGATAGGAATGCAGAATGGTACAGCTGCTTTGGAAACATTTCCTCAAAAATGTAAATAGAGAATTGCCATATGATCCAGCAATTCCACTCCCACATATATACAAAAAAGAAATGAAAACCTATGTTTATGCAAAAAAATGTACAAAGATGTTCACAGTAGCATTATTTACAGAACCTTAAAGTAGAAACAATCCAAATGTCCATCAACTGATAAGTGGATAAACAAAATGTGGTATAGCCAAACATGGAATATTATTATTCAGCCATGAAAAGGAATGAAGTACTGATACATGTTATATAGCATGGATGTATCTTGAAAAATTATGCTAAGTTAAAGAAGCCAAACACAAAAGACCACATATTGTGTGGTTTCATTTTTATGAATGTCCAGAATATGCAAATCATAGAAACAGAAAGTAGAATAGTAGGGCATGGAGAGAAGGGAAATGGGGAATGACTGTTACTGTGCATGGGATTTCTTTTTTTTGGCATGGGCAGGCTCCAGGAATCAAACCCGGGTCTCCAGCACGGCAGGCAAGAATTCTGTCACCGAGCCACCATCGCCTGCCTGGGGATTTCTTTTTGGAGTGATGAAAATGCTTTAGAATTAGATAGTGGTTATAGTTGCACAGATTTGTGAATATATTAAAAACCATTGAATTGTATATTTAAAAGGGTTTATTTTATATGGGATTTATATCTAAATAAAAAAAAGGTTATTAACTTCAGAATTTTAAATGCTCAGCTCAGGAAACAATCAGAGGATGATGGAGTTCCCATAACTGACTTTCAAGAATCAGTTATGAAAACTCAGGCGAAGGGTCTGATTTCTGTTTACTATATTTCCACATAATTTGAATACACAGCCTCAGATGGCTGCAAAAAGCCAACTGTTCTCTTACTCTAAAGAGTTAGAGATAGAAATTGTTGCTTAGAAACATTTTCAAAAGCCTCCCCTTACCCTTAAGTCTTCTCAGACAGGCTAAGCAAATATCACATACAGCATGTTACCTTAGACTTCAAGTGCTCTCAAGGTAGCGCCCACTAGAAATGTGTGCTTGGAAATATTAAACACAGAATCCAGTAACTAAAAGAGGAAAGCTGAAGAACAAAGAATTCTGTATACAAGAGTTCCTTGGCTATGGGACTGACAAGAAACACATGGACTGGAAACCTACAAAATTCTTAAGGGGATTGTTTCAGCAAAGAAATTACAATTCTGTCTACAAAAGTACGAGATAAAAAGGGGGTTCTAATATCTAAGTTCATATGATAAATATCAGAAAAATCTGATTTCTTTCTCATTTTTAGGTAAAAAGTGAATAAAAATATAAATTCTATTCCCTTCTAGCATTTGAATGGATAGCCTTGCAACTTTGAATTTGGGAGAATACTGTTTGAGACAGAAGCATCAGTAAGGTAAAAATATCTTACTGAACAATAAGAAAATGTCAGCATTCTCCCAGCAGGCTTTTGAATTCCATTCAACTTGCCGGGATTTTGTTTTCCTTATTCCAAAAGCTGTACGCGTACCACGCCAAAACCACAATACCTTCATCTTGCTACATCATGGGCTAGATTCTTCCTAGTGTTTTATTCACTCAAGAGCATGAATTAACTCTTTCAAAACTTTGATTAAATTTGAATTAATACACAAACGATCTAAAAATGATTTAGGTGAGTTTATCCTCCCTAACTATTAAAATTATAAAATAGTGAAAGGATGAATTCATCTGTACCAATAAAATAAAAAAAAATTTATATAAAATAGTAAAGTCCTGAACTAAAGTTATCCATTATAAAAGAAAAAAAAAAAGTGTTCCCTACAACATTCCCGAGTGTACCCTTTAGGCCACAAATGAGCTTAAAACTTTTTTTCCCCCTTTTTTAAATTAATGGGTTATTAGCAGATGTTAGCCAAGGAAATACTTAGACAAAAAAAATCAAGAGGTCCTCTAATACTGTTTTCACCAGACAACGAATGCAGACCTAAGAGGGTTCTTGGCCAACAGGTTCACAACCACCTCCATGGGTATGAGTGTATCATTACCCTTCTCATTTTACAGATGTGGAAAATGAGTTTTTAAAACCCCAAGGTACTGAACTTACAGACAAATTATAGAAACCCAGACCCAAGGTCAGTGCTCTAATCACAAGATTCTACTTCTCAGTGTGCTTTTACCTCGGTTGAATTTTCCTGAGAAGTAATTATGTGCAGATGAAATGAATGTTTGAGCCATTAGACCCCAAATAGTCATTTGTTTGTGGAAACATCTGTTTTACTTGGCAAATATCTGAGATTTAGATACAATTTCATAGTTTGGTCTAGAGAATAAGAACTTCCAGAATTATGAAACTTTGATGATCAAAAAGGACCACCTACTGAGGGCTCCTGCCTTCAATAATAGCCAAAACGACCCCCTGGAAAGTCCCACAAGAATGTTCCTGTTCACGTGTTCCTTAGTGGCTCTTCTAAGACCAGGAGACTAGACCCTAACTTCAGCTTTTTTTTCTTTTTTTTTTTTCTTTTGCATGGGCAGGCACCGGGAATCGAACCCGGGTCCTCGGGCATGGCAGGCAAGCACTCTTACCTGCTGAGCCACCGTGGCCCACCCAACTTCAGCTTTTATAAACACATTTTTGCTATGACTGAAAAGAATGGCAGCAGACAGAATCTTTTCATAGGGAAGAAAAATACTAAACAATTGGAATGCTCTATTTCTTAGGATTGAATACTTTGGGATGACAATGGCAGTTAATGCATGTTTGCTCAATCTGTTGCCCTATGTCGTCAGTAAGAATCAGAACAAACAAATCCAACTTAAAAGGAAACCACAGAAGTAGTTTCCAAAATTTAGAAAGATAGGTGGTCCTAAACTTCAGAGTTAATTATGTTCTAAATGAAAATGTTCAACTTTACTGTTTTAAATGTGCAATTTATTTGTCTCTCAAAACCAACTATGATTAGCTTTCTGGATTAACATACGAAGCCTAGTGAATGCCATGTAAAGCATTCAGAGTATCAGAGTATCAGAAGATTTGCAATAATATTACAAATGACTGAATGATATTTTCTACATATTATACACTATCTTAAGGGCCTTCTTTATTAATTCATAACTGTGTAAAATATGCACCATTATTACCCCTATTTTACAGAGAAGAAAATGGAGGCACAAGGAATTATAATAGCTTACTCATGGAGACACACACCTAGTCACTGAAACAGTAAGGATTCGGATCTGGGCAGTCCAGCTTCTGAGTGTGTTCCTAAACCCAAACTATATGGCTTCACCTGAATACAAGTAACTTAAGTACAATATAAATAATTTAACTCAGCAACAAGAAAATTTCATACACACATTGAATTTTATTCATGATAAATATTCTTTTTTTCCTAGCTTTCTTCTTTTCCCCTTCAGCCTGAGGTAGGTACTGGCCAGTGTTTGTCTAAGGCCATCAGGAAAATAAGATTATTGATTTGATTTCCATAATTAACCTCTCTCTCCTTAAAGAAAGGGCAGTGGGGAAATAAGAGGCTGGTTTTGACACCCACGACCAAGGAAAATACTGGTCAAGAAAGATCTGAATTACAGAGTTAGGGATGGATACCTTAAATTATGTCAACTACCAATCCAAGAATCATCCACTTTATTCATTAGGCTCCTATGTAGACATTTTTCAGCAATAAAGGACATTCAGCTCCCTGGGCCATATCCACCTGTAATGAGCTCTAATTGTTAGCAAAATGTTGCTTACTTTAAACAAAATATGCCTTCTTTAAACATCAACACAGCACAACAATGACTGATAACATTTATCGAGCTTTTTGTATAAATGGCTCTGCTAAATACTTTACATGAAATAAATCACTTAATTATTACAACAACCTTATGCAGTAGGTATACAGTTATCAACATGTTAGAGAGGGAGACTAAGGCTGAGAGAGTGTGCATAAATTGCCAAGTGGCATAGAGAAACAGAATAAATCTAATCTATTTTCCAAATGGAATCTCTTTAAATAACCTTTAAACATAAATATCCTTTAAACATTCCTTTCTTCATTTTACAATATTTTCTTAAAATATTCTTCCTCCCACTTTTCACTGAATAACAAAAACAATCTATTAAAGATCTAGTTCAAATATCATCTCTTGTCTGGGTTACTCTAAATCTCCCTATGCAAAATTAATCACCTCATTCTCTACTCACATAGCACTTGGTGCCTACCCAGTGTGTGCTGGTAGACATTTAACAACCAGTTCTCTGGGTATAGCTCTTACATGAATATTCTTACATGAATTATAGCTTGATAATTTTGTTTATATCAATGAATAAGGTAAAAGTTAAAAAAGATATGTTGGTAATTCAGTCATTCATTCATGACATGAGTGACTTCTCAGATGAATCAAAAAATAGTTTTCAAATAAAGAATATTAATTTTTATACTATTCGAATATAGCAGGTACTGACATGACAACTTTAAAGTTTAATCTCCATTATTGTTTTCTCTATCACTTTCCTATCCCTAAGAAATGAGAAAAACAATAAATTGAGCTCTAATTTATAACATTTAACAATTTTTAGGGTACAAATACTCCAACCACTGCCAAGTTCAACCTACCAACCATGACATCCCTGAAAGTAAAGAGAAGCACAGTAGCACACCATTATATATTCCCAGCATACAGATACACTAGATCTAACTTTAAGAGCACAGAAAATAGTAAAAATAATTAGGAAGTGATGAGCTACAGCAGTTTGTCTTCAGAAAAGCTGCAAGAGGAAAATACAGATGCTCTAGTTTCAGACTGATAAAGAATAAAATTCAACCACTTTACTCACAGCTAAGCATTTTCCCCTTTGAATTTTTGTTTAGTTAGATAAAACAAAAATAGGGCTAATTATACCAACCTCAAAGAACTGTTCTGAAGATTAAGATTTTATGAATGTACTTGGCATGAATTGGGTCTTCCTGTATGATAACTACAATTAGTTGTTTTTATAAATTTGTCTATTCTATTAGAACAGAATCACTCATATGTTTTTGTATGCCAAGTATCTTGCATAGATTTGATTAAATACATTAATTAATTTAATTAAATGATAAGTGCTTCCTTATGGCTTTCTCACGGGCCCTCTTAATATATAGCCCTAGAACTGGATACAATTCTTAACTCCCTATTCCCTAACCCCACCCTGGTCCCTGGTAACCTGTATTCTAGTTTCTGATTTTATAAATTTGCTTGTTTTTCTTTTCACATTAATCCAAATGCTTTTCAGCTTGCTTTTCTTCTCTTTGATGACTTCCCGCAGAGGGGTGCACCCTAATTGCATCCTGTTCCAGTAGGGCATTTTGTTTCCACATTTAGACCACTGGCTTATAGACTCTTCTTCCTTACATATTAATCCTACTTTTTGTCTTCTGATGTTGCTCTTCATTTGATGAGATAGTAGATTTCTTCCTCAGACTCTGGTTTTCACTCATTCTGGACTACATCAGCCATCTCTAGGCCAGTTACACAAATCTGGGCCAATGTTTCTCCAAGTACTGGCATACAGGCCATTTGCATAAAGATAACGTTTCAGGAATGCTCGGACTGGGCCTAGGAAGCTGTATTGTTAATGTGTGCCACATATAATTTTTATGCATATTGAAGTTTAATGTCCTCTGCTCTATGCAGGGTCTTTACAGTCCTGGATACATAAATTCTGTCCCTCATCATAAAGCCTTCATTTAAGTATTCTAAACCAGTCTAGAGAATGAAAAAAAAATCCCTCTTTTAAATAACACCTCAGAGAGTAGAAGTCACTGAAGTTAACTGCTACCATCAAGTATCTATGAAGTGGGAGATATTTTATACCTCTCATCTCTAAATCCAAAATCCTTACGTAAATCAGTTACTATTATGTTCATAATAATCCCAAGATTCAGAAAATTAAGGGGTTTGGTCAAGGTAACTGCTTTGGCTTGCTAATGTTGCCAGAATGCACTACACATCAGAAATGGATTGGCTCTTATAAAGAAGATTTATTAAAGTACAAGTTACAATTCTAAGGCCATGAAAATGTCCAAATTAAGGCAGCAATAGGAGGATACCTTCTCAGAGGAAAGGCTGTTGGCATTAGAGTTCCTCCGTCACATGGGAAGGTACATGGTGATATCTGCCGGCCCTCCTGGGCTGGTTTCAAAATGGCTCAGTCAGCTCCCGTGGGTCCTTCTGGCTTCTGCTGGTCCAAAACTCTGTGTCTAGACATCTGCTCTATATATCAGCTCTGAGCTCTTTCTCTCTCTGTGAGCTCCTTTAAGGACTCCAATAAACTAATTAAGAACCACCCTGAATTAGCAGGTTCACACAATGGAAACAACCTAAGGAAAAGATTCCACCCAAACATTAGGTCTGCTCCCACAAGATTGGATTAGATTTAAAGTTTCAGAATTTGAACCAAAGTCAGCCGATATCAGTGACTGAGATGGCTGCATTATTCTGTGCTATCCCATTTAACCGCTTCCTCTTGGCCAACAATGGGGACCAGATAATAATATATTCAAGACCTTAAATCATTGGAATGGGGAAGACAAATAGCCTATATAAGGAGGAGAGAAGGAATCCAGGGGTAAGGAAAACTGTTGGGGGGAGAATCAATCCTGCCACCAGAACATTTTCAGACAGAAATGGGGGATTGAGTAGATCATGGAGACAGCTGGCAAAGAGTACAAGGAAAAGAAAGAACATCTTATGAGCAACAAGCAGTCTAGCAAATTCAAGACAACCTGAGAGAGAGCAGGGTCAGTCTGTCCCCTATCTTCTAAGCATGATGATCCAATTCCAAGATGGTTACATTCAGATATTGGTCTTCAAACTAATTAACTCAGTGAAAGTATTAAGACCTGTTTAAGGAAAAGTAGTTTGTATGTGTGAACATTGCAAGCATTCATATTTAGGGAATTGGAGAAACAATAAATTGGTTTGTTAGGAACATTTAGGGAAAAGATTGGAATGTTTTAACTGGTTGATTCAAATAAAACATGTAAAGAAGTAAATCAGAAGATTCACTATCCAATTTTTTTTTTACTATTTATTTTATTTTATTTTTTTATGGTCAAAAAACTTGTATTTAGAATTTGCCAGCTGGACTAAGTTTAGATGATCACAATTTTGTTGGCGACATCCAAAGCATCATAGTCCAGAGCCAGTCAAACACATGCTTTCTTCTCTCCATCAGGGTATAGACCTTGGTGACTTCAACGTCACCAGAGCTTCTTCTCAGCCTATTTGACCTGGTGCTTGATGGCCTTGACATCTACAATGAACACAAGTGTGTTCTTGTGTTCAGTCTTCTTCATGACTGAGTCAGGATCTGGGAGAACATGAGGGCGGCATAGTGGTCAAGCTTGTTTCTCCTGGGGATGCTCTTCAGAGGATATTTGGGTTGTCTTCTGAGATGCAGCATCTTGGGCCAGCGGAATATAGGTGAAGTGCTGATCTTTTTTTTGTGTGTGGGCATGGACATCTTTCAGTACTGCCTTCTTGGCCTTCAAAGTCTTTGCTTTGGCTTTGGCTTTGGTTTTGAGAAGGGCAGGGGCTTCCATCTTCGCTTTCAAAGCCACCTTTGTGAAAAACGCACTATCCAAATTTAAATGTATTGGTTCACTTTATTACTATCTACTCTTTCATTTGTTAACTATTTACTGATTACCTATTTTAATATGCTGAATTAAGCTAGTTGCTGGGACATTATTCTAGGTTAAATTGTTTCCTCTGGGTGGAATGCTTACTCTGCACGGCACATGAAATCAATGAAAGGTTGAACAAGCAATCACATAACTTAGAATGAATAACATATACACAGAGATAGTGAATAGCACTCTTTAAATATCCTTGGCTGAATTAGGATAGTACAAGCCTAAAGTTCTTGAACATTTCTGATGGGAATCCAGAACTGTGAAATCTTACATTCAAGGTCTGAATTTCAACTTAACTATGAAGTAGTGTGGTTAATGAAGCATTCCATGGTCATCCAGGTTTTTTATTAAAACAGAAGGGTAAAGATCATGAGCCAAGGATAACTTCTCTCACAGTCCCTCTCATAAGCAGGCAAGAAAATCACAAACAATGCTAACAAACAACTCTGCTTCTGTCTTTTCAACAAAAGTTGTCTTTAAAAAGTTATCAGTTAACAGAATACAAATAATTTAAAGCACAGGGTTGTCTATTAATTTATGGACTACATAAACAACAATGCTATTTGACAAACCAAAAACTAAAGATCTTAATATGAGCAATTATAATTAAAATTATTGTATTAGTTTCCTAGCTGCTAAAACACATACCATGCAATGGAATTACTGCCTCATAATAAATTAAGAAGTCCAAAATCAAGGAGTCAGCAAGGCGATGCTTTCTCCCTGGAGACTGTGGCATCTGGGGGTTGGCTGCTGGTGATCCTAGACCTTGGATTGTCTATCACATAGCAATGCACACGGCTGTGTCTTTTCCTTTCTCTTATGGGTTCCACTGACTTCCAGTTTCTGGCTGTGGCCCATAGATTCTCTTTCTGTGTCCAATTTCCTTTGGTTACAAGGACTTGAGCCACATTAGGTTAAGACCTACCCTCAATCAGTTTGGCATGCCTTAAGCTAATAATATCTTCAAAAGTCCTATTTATGAATGGGTTAACACACACAAGACCAAGGGCTGGGACCTGAACATGTCTTGTGTAGGGGACATGATTCAATACCCAACTATAATGTATAAAATTATTATACATTAATAGGTTTCTTCATAAGACTAAAATAAACAATTGTTTCTTTTATAGAATTGTTTCTGAAATTCAATAAACATGAAGCCAAGACTTTTTATTTTAGCCATAAAAGTATTCTTCTGTTAAGACGTGGTAATTACATTACCATGCACATGCACTCGAATGTGCTGCTGTGTTTCTCCAGCCGCATTGGTAGCCACACATGTGTATCTGCCAGCATCTTCCAATAGGGCTTTGGCAACTTGAAGAACTCGACCGGATGACTGTATCTAATTGGGGGCAGAAAGCATGGTAGCATTTTGTACTGTACGCTCAAACTTGAAAATATTCACTGAGCTATACAGGTACTTAAATTTATAATATATAATCATACTTTCATGCCAATATCTTAATTATCTCTTGATACATTAGAGCCAGATCACCTCATACATTCAAGAAAATCAACTAGACTGATTGAAAAAATTTCTAATTTTTTGGAAAAGGCAAAGCATAATAGCTAAGGTCAGCCTGCTGGTATACTCATAAAAATCCACTGACTAAATGAATTTAGCCCTGGACTATGAGGTTTGTGATTAAAATTTAAGCTATTTGAAATAAATATGGTCACATTTATATAACACTTCATAAATAGTTTTAAAACAACAATCTTTTTTTGGTTAAATGATCATGGAGGCCAGTAAAACAGCAAAAGTTATAAAATATGAGTAATGGGAATGGAGATAAATTTCTTCCTGACTGATTTTCCTTATTTCCCTCCTAAACCCATTTCAATTGGCTCCCAGCATATTGAAAGCGTTATTCAGGGATTATCCTTTTCAACAAATTATTCTGAGGTTAACAGTAATTTCCAATTACAATATGCATCTGCCTACATAAGCTCAGACTCTCTTTCATCATCTGCAGCATTTGGCATGGCTGCCTACCTAACTCCTTGAGATTCTTTACTCTGGGTGTTGAGGATACAACATTCCCTCAGTTCTCATTCTCTGGCCTTCTTAAGGGATTACTTTACAGAATGTGATTCTTTTTCCTGTCCCACAAGCATGAAACCCAGGTCCCTGACAGGTGTCATCCAAACCCATGACTTCAGAGATAAAATCATGCTCAGGTTCCTAAATCTACAGTTTGAGTCACAATTATAATCTTTTGATAAATAACTTGTGGTTTCAACTATCTGCTGACTGTTAGCACATGCTAACTCACAACCAAGTCTGAATTCATAAATGCTTCCCTTGCATTTGTTTCCTAAAACCTATTACTCATTGTGTATTTTCGATTTGTTTAATGACACCCACAATCCTTCAGTCATCTGGATTTTGGAGCCTACTTTGAACTTCCTTATTAATTATAATACTGTATGTTCCTCAGATCTTGTTTTCCATTCTTCTAACCACATGGGATTATAATAGTTCCTTAACTGAACTATTGTTCCAACCAGTGTCTCCAACCATCTCAACTGTTAGTCTCTCTGGCATACTGAATGCCAGAATAATTTGTCTAAAATGTAAATTTCACCTTTTTACCAGTCCCCCTCAAAATTCATTCATGGCTTCCTACTTTTCCCAGAATGAAATCTGAACTCAGTGTAGCCTTCCAGGTTCACCACATTCTGACCCCTAATGATCATCTCACCATACTCTTCCATGTAAATTGCCACATAACCTATTCTCCACCTACTATACTACACAACTTAAGCCAACACATCCATATATTTATATCCACTTTTAAATTATTGCACATAGCCTTTAAACATATTTTTTTTTTTTGCATGGCAGGCAAGAATTCTGCCACTGAGACACCATGGCCCACCCTGCACATAGCCTTTAAATACCATAAGTTCTTAAGACTCTGAACTAGGTCTATCCATTCTCCTTTTTCTCCTTGTTTTTTATTCTCTCCTTATATTAAGTAATCTCTGCCCATGGTTTCAAATATCACGTTTGTGCCAGTATCTCCACCAATACTCTCCTTAGAACTATAGTGTCATATATTCAAATGTTTATCTCACATTTCCATTAGTTTATTTCAACCCCCAAGTCTATAACTTCAATCATGCTTTCCCCCTCCAAACTACCCTCCCCAGTGTCTCCTGTCTTACACAATAGCGTTACTGTCCATGCAGTTGTGTGAGTTAGATATCTAGAAGTTTTCCTTGATTCCTCCCTCTCCCTCACCCTTCATAAACTATCACAGAACCCTAAGGATATGACTAATAAATGACTCTCAATTTTACTTACATTCCTTATCTCTATGATAAGTATGTGAGCCCAAATTTCTATTATTTTTCTCTCCTAGACAAATGAAAATAGGTCTTAATGTGTCCAATTCATTCTCCAGAGGGAGTCAAGATAACTATTTCAAATGAAAATTTGATCATGTCACTCTTCTCTTAAAACCTTTCAAAGACCTCCCATTACTTCAAAATAAAAAAAAAAAATCAACATTACTTAAATACCTCCTGTCTTCCACTCTCCTCTAATATCACCTTTCCCTTGCTCTCTGTTCCTCAGCCCACTGGCTTCATTTCACATTCTCAATAGGTACCATGCTCTCCTACTTAAAGTCATTTGCCATACACATCTTCTATGAAATTCTCTACTTACTTCTCTCTCATTACTTCATGAATTTAACTCCTTAGTATTGTACAAATCAATGTGAAAAGACTTTACTCATGAAGTTTCCACATACTCAAAGGCTTTTCTTAGTACATGCTCTTATAGTTTGCTATATTTTCTCTTAAAATTCCTCATCAATGTTTGCAACTATACTTTTGTATGATCATGTGATAAATGTTGGTCTCCATTTTTGAAACTGAGTCTTTTGCCAGTACGGATACATGAGATTAGCTCCATTGGATTTGAAAAATAAATGTATAATAAATAAGCAGGTCTACATCACTTCTATTAAATAAATAACCTGACACAGTCTTCATTACTGAGAACTTAATTACAAAGTTTGAAGCCATATTACTCAATTAACTTGAGCTTAATAGCAAAATTTGTCAATTCGATTTAAAATGCATCATTTAGATTATCAAGGTTTAAAATCAATTGTCTCTCAATTTACCTATCTAATTCAACAAATATGTACTCAGCTACACTTAACGTGTCAGAGCCTATATTCAGTATAAAAGATATTAACTAAGTCTTTGTGTCTTCCTGTAGCTTATAAAGTACTTTGAAGAAAATATTTTTCAAGATTATTTCCCTTGGTTTGTGTGAATATGACTTTTACTTAAATCTTATTCTGTGGTGAACATATTGAGTATGTACTGGCTTATTACTGATATGGTACAGTAGTTTTCCAATAGTTAAACAGATACAAACCAAAATTTAAAAAGTATCAATTACTATATTAAAACTGATATAATTGCTAAGGTTATTAAAGCCTGTAATTAATTCCATTCTTTACATCAAAATATTAAATTATAAAAACTCTAAGGAAAACACATACTGTTTCACTAACATTCCACAAAATCTGCCCACAAGAAAATCTAACATTAAGAAAGAATTTGATAGCTCCATGGTGCTCTGTGTAGCTTTCTGAATTGGGGCACCATGATATTTACACTTACTTTATAGTTTCCTTGGGCTGTGTTCACAGGTTGGCCATCCTTTAACCATGTGATGGATGGATTTGGAATGCCGTTGGCTATGCACTGCAAGGTGACAGGTTTGTATTTCACCACGGCTCTCTCGGAGAGGCCTGAGGATTTGATTGATGGAGGAACTAGATTTAAGAAGGGAGGAAGGAAGGAAGGAAGTGAGGAGAGGAAGGGAGAAAGGGAGGCCGGGAGGGAGGGAAAAAAGAAAGAAAACCACAATTAGTAGTAGGGATTTTAGTATTTAAAAATGTGAATGTAAGAACCTGAAACTTTAAAATTTAGAAAAGGGCAACCCCCTATTTTTAACAAATAGTGAAATCATCTCATCCCATACATTTAGTTTATACTTCAGAGCATTACATGAGTGTTCATCAATTCTAGAGATTACTTATATCTTAACCAGAGATCATTAATTCTTCAAAGTATAAGTAAAACATGTGCATAGCTATGCCTATCCACATTAATGCTTTTGGTTTACACCTTTTGGTATGTTTTCTCAATCTATAATGATCCTCCCTGTCTCTAGAACTTCCTCTTTAAATCAGGGTCGGTTCCAGCACCCTTATTTAAACCGTTTGACTCTTCTCCCAGCAAGGTTGACATAACCTGGAATGGTAACTTGATTTAAACTAGGCCTGCAAGATTCCTTCTCTTCAGAATTAGAACAGAAACTGTTATCCATATTCTAACACAGGACTGCAAAACCAGGGAGAAAAGCTGCAGAGACTGTGAAGAATGGAGTTGACATTCATAGAAACCTCTGTCTGTGGCTTTCAAGTGGGTCTCCAGTCTCTGGTTCTAGTCCCTCCCTTCCTGAGGACTGCCGGCAAGTGGGACACATAATACCTTGGCAGAGGGTTGCTTCCGTCATTAGATTAATAATTATAACCCTAATGTGCCAGTTCTGTAAATGCACTGTTTGCTCTGGACCCTCAGTAATATCCTCTGGAAACTACTTTATTCACACTCCCTCCTGTTTTGGCTAAACCCTTCAATACTAACACAACTCCTTTTACTTGGAATTTTCTGCCTGCCTTTTCTATCTTATTTGGTCTCATTCCTCAGACCCTGGCATTCCAGGCAGCACACACTTCCGAATATTTATATTCTGGCTAACTTCATTCATACAGTACCTCTTGGCTGAGTTTCTGAGCCAGCAAAGTGCCTTAAATTCTACCATTATTCAACTCAAATTTATATACTTCATACTACTTTCCATAACTCAAAGTTTATGCACACTATTGAGCTATAACCTGAATTAGACAATGAAATAATGCATAAAGTAATTTTAAATACAATGTGCCTATCCCTTCTTGAGCATACCATGAACAGTCACTTCAAATTCCTTTTTATGATCTCCAGCAGTGTTGGTTGCTATGCACCGATAAAGACCAGTGTCTGACACTTGAGCGTGATCAATAACAAGTTTACGCCCATTTAGTAAAATCTTGAATCCATCCCTTTCATCGACTGGCTGACCATCCTTCAGCCACCTATAGAAAAAAAAAAAATGCCTGGAGATATATTTTAAATAACCAGTTTTCTAAAAGATATACATCAATTGTGTATTTGCCTAATTTCCCAATTGCTCACTCTGTAAAATAAATTGTAAACAGGAAAGAGAAGAAAAAAGGAAACCTGGTCTAACACAGACGAAGGCATACAGTTGAACTCCATACATATGTTCTGAGTTCTGTATTCTACTTCTACTAATTTTAGAGTTTTATGAGGCCAAAGTTCCTAAATATTAAACACTTCAAGCATTAAATACTATTAACCAGAAAAACCCACACAATATTAACCAGCAAAAACATGTGGAAAAAAATCCTGAAAGCATATAGTATTGTTTTTACATTTTTTGTAAGAGTTATTAATTTCCATTTAGTTTTACTATTGTGTGAGAACACATTTTATGCCTCTAGTGAACTAACTGTTCATTTGTACATCTGAAAGTACCTTGTAAATGAAAGATAAGTTCTCAGTAAATGCTTTGTGAATGAAGGAATGAGAAAAAAGAATTGTTACATATTAATGCAGGTAAACTTCCTCGATTTCCCTAACATGTGTATACACTTCTTTATATTTAGTAGTTCATTAAACATTTCAATGTCTCAGAAAGTTCTGACATTAGAACTACTTAATATTCTGTGTCATGAACTGAAAATGTAATTTCTAAAAGCATTTAATGGAATTCCTCTAGTTGAGCAAATACCTGTGAATATCAAGTAGAAGTTGCCCTGTTTATAGAGTATATCTTTTAAAAGGAGAACATAAAAAATATAATTTAATAACTCTACTTTTTAATAACACAGGTTCTCTTACAAGATAGCTTTAAGACATGCAAACCAAAAAGTGGGAGGTATTTAAAAGACATACCAAAACCCTTACATGATAGTTGGTGGAGGTGAACCTATCACTTGACAATCTAGCTCCAGTAAATTATTAACCATCACAATGAAGTAGGATGTCTCATGTCCTCCTTCTATAGTTGGTGGCACTGAAAAACAGCAAAATATAACATACAAAGAAACTTGTACGAGAAAAAAATACACCATCACACCAAAGAATACTTAGTAGTTTCAAAGGATAGGTACTTGCGTAATTTGGTATATGGAGAGAATTTGAGGTATGAAAATACATTTTACAGTAAGCATTTGTTAGGATCAGAGAATGTGGTTTTGACATATTAGCCTAGCACTGTGGGGCTGTTGATGCCAAGTGAATAAAACATAAATTCATATTTCTATATTGCCTACTTTCATAAGAACAAGAGAAAGTAAGCCCCAAATTGGGCCAACTATTCATAGACCTTCAATTTGTAGATAAAGAAATGGATTCAAGTTTACCAGATGACTTTCCAAGGTCCACAGACAAGAGTCTTATTATGTAGTACAGTATTCGTGACAGAAGACCATGTTGTCACTCATCGCAATCAAATATTTTCTCACATGTAAAAATGCATCTATACACCAGAAATGCAAGCTGTGTCTATCAAAATCAGTGGAATATTCAGGTGGGTTTTTAGTGATAAATTCAACTCTCAGCAATGTACAGTCCAGAGTTTAACAGACAATTAAACCTCCTCTAAGATTGTTTTATCATTCTATGAACAAAAAGGTATTTAATAAACTAGTCAAGTTTTGCTGTTTCGAGTGGTGGCATCCTTATTTACCTAAGACATCAACTTCATATTTGATTTCCCTTTCTCCTGCCACACTGGTAGCCACACATGCATACTGCCCCCGATTGGCTTCTCGAGCACTGGTAATTTCGAGTTTCTTCCCACCAGCCTCTATGCGGATACTGTCACCAGCTTTCACAGGTATGCCATCTTTTAACCAGGTGAGTACAGGAGGAGGACTGCCGGCGGCTTTACACTCCAGGGTCAGGGAATGAGCAACAATCACTTGCTTTTTCAAAGGTGTAGCCAAGTCACCTTCAATCCTTGGGGGAACTAAATAGACAAAAGCAATTTTTCTGGCAATTATTTGTGCAGTCACAAAATACATCCTAGTGAAATAAAGGGGATTATTTTCTCATTTGCCACAGGAACTACTTACTTATATACCTTCCTCTAAGCTGTCGAGGAACAAATTTCTTAGTTCAGCTTGTTCACAACTATTCTAACCACTTTGGGATATACTGTATCATGTCTGGCTGATAAAGGAAAATAACGAAGAATGATCTTTGTCTTAATGCAACTCCTTTATCTTCTCCATAAGAACCGAATGGTTTCCATGTCCCAAGTGCTATGGGCAAATGGCTACCAGGATAAGTGGACAGTGTCTTATATACTTAGCCTTTATAAATGTTTTCCTAATCATGGGACAAATCATCCCAATTCTTAGCCATGCATATTGAAATTACCATAACACACCAGGGCTTTATGAGTGAGCTAACTGGATGTTAGAACACTAGAAAGCATAGGCAAAATAGTATATACTTAAAGTCCGTATTTTTGTCTTTACCATAGATTTCCACCTGGAATGATTTTTCAGCAGTTCCAGCAACATTGGTTGCATGACACATATATGTTGCTGAATCTGCAATCTGTGCTTGAGGAATCTGAAGAAATTGTCCATTATCAACATAAAGTGCTTGTGGGCTGGATATAACTGGCTGGCCATCCTTATACCAAGTAATAGCAGGTACTGGAAGTCCCCGTGTTTCACATTCCAGCTTAATCATGCTGTTTATGAGTGCTGATATTTCTGCGGTGACATTCCCTCCTTTAATACTGGGTGGAACTACAAAAGATTTCAAAACAAAAACAAGCCTTCTAAGTTTCAACATCTGCATCAAAATGTTAAATGCTATAAACGTTTAAATAATGCATTTAAGGTAAATCGGCATCAGAGACAATTAGGAAGTCCATAGTTTATCCACTGATAATTGGTTGCCTGGCTTGCTAAAATAATCTATTTCATTTGGATTTCATATTCCAATAACAGAAAGTCCTGGATTCAGTTTCAGTGGTTCATTTAAGTCCAATAAATCTTATTAGAGTAATTTAAAAAGTTATGTTTAACAAACAAAGCAAAACAAACGAAAACCCCACTGAAAGCAGATACAGAACGTTTGAAACCAGACCAAGGAAGCAAAAATTGTAAAATGTGATATAACTACATGACCCCTCCCCAAGGACTACATAAGTTCTAAGTGCTTTCAGAACCAGCTACCGGCAATAGTTGTAGAGTTTTAAATTTTTTGCTTCTTGCTCTTTTTGTTTATTTTTTGGATTTGCCAAGAATTCATTCATTCAGCTTTACTCATCTAATTGGCTACATGTGCATCTACCACAATTCGGCATCCACATGCCTGTCCCCTGCCCCATAGGACAGGAGGACCTGGTGTGGGAAAAACAACTTAAGTGGCTCAATTCCTGCGACATATTCTTAACATGGTTATGCTAGCTTGGTGCTATGATTGCAACAATTTAAAAGAAATCAAATGTCAAACGTCTGAATGAGCGCTTTAACATTATTTCAATACATTTTTAATTTTAGAATAGCTTTAGATCTACATAGAGTTCCCATTTAGGCATGTTTCCTCTATCTTAACATACTGTATCAGCATGGTACATTTGTCACACTTATTAAATCAGTATTGATACATTATTATTAACTAAACTCCCTAACTTTTTTAGATTTTCTTAGTTTTTGCCTACAGTCCTTTTTCTGTTCCAGGATACCACATGGCATTTAGCTGTTACGTCTTGTCTCCTTAGGTTTCTTTAGACTGTGACAGTTTCTCAGACTTTCCTTGCTTTTGTATGACCGTCACAGTTCTGAGGAGCAGTGGTTCGGTATTTTGTAGAATGTCCCTCATTTTGGGTTTGTCTGATTTTTACTCATGGTTATACTGTTGTTACAGTTTCTTGAGAAGTACACAACAGAGGAAAGTGCCGTTCTCATCACATATCCAGGGTGCATGGTGTCAACAAGATTTATCATTGTTGATAGAAACCCTGATCATCTGGCTGAAGTAGTGTTTGCCAGGTTTCTCCATTGTAAAGTTATGCTTTTTTCCTGCTTTTTATGGAAAACTCACATCTAAGGAGTGGAGAGTTAGGCTCTACTTCCTTGAGAAAGGTGCATGTATACTATTTACTTGGAATTCTGCACATGACATTTGTCCCTTCTCTCTCATTTATTTATTTATTGAATAATTTATTTATATCAATACAGATTCATGAATACTTGTTTTATACTTTGGGTTATAATCTAATGCTACATTATTTATTTTATTGCTCAAATAATTTCAGTTTTGACCAATGGGCGCTCTTTCAGTTGGCTCCTATGTCCCTATGACATATCCATGTTATTTTATCTTTCTTTAGTATTTCCTTATTTATTGTCCTATAAGATGCTCATCTTGTATATTCCCTGCCATAACCATAGAATTAGCTATTTCTCCAAGGTAACGTGGTTCCATTTAGTGGAGAATATTAGGAAATAAGATATGGGTGCTGGGTGGACAACTTTAACATTTTTAGGTAATCATTCTTGGTTCTAATCCAGAGTGACAAACATTGATATATATATATATATTTTTTTTTCCTCACACATAATTTAAGGCAAGATCTACTATACTTTAAGGCAGATATGATGGTGGGATGATTTTCCAATGAGTTGGCTTAGTATGCGTTGACCAGACTATGGGCCACAAGTGAGGCATGCAGATACTGAGATAAAAATGCTTTTCTACATTTTTATATGGTGAATAACAAAATCAAAAGAATAATAACATTTTGTGACTCATGAAAACTGTGTGAAATTCAGACTTCAGGGTCTATAAACAAAGTTTTACTGGAATACACCTGTACTTATTCATTTATACATTGTATATGTCTGCTTTCATGCTACATTGGCAGAGTTGAGTAGTTGTAACAAGCCAAATGTGGTGTTCTCATTGCTTGTCACTGCTACATAGCAAACTAAAAATGCAGTGATGTGACAGCACAACTATAGCTGTGCTAAAAGAATACAATATCCGTCTTCACTACTAGACTAGCATTCATAATATTTCCAATTCACAGACAGGAAAAAAATAAAAATGCAAAATTGAATGTCGCAGTATAGCAGAATTTCTTCACAAAAATAAAAAGTCAAACTGAGACTACAAACAAAGTGACTTTCTGAGTGGCTCATTAGCAGTCAAGCAAAGCTGTTTACCAAAGGCAAGCTAATTAAATCAGGTATGATTTAAGACCTGAAGAAATGTGTCCAGAAAAAATAAATTTGTCTAATATTTTTAGCCTTTCAGTAAGAACAGTTGCTGAAGAGTTGACAATACTAGGAGAAACATCAATAGACAATTAAAATACCAAAGCAAATTTTTCTTGGTAATATTCTTGGCTCTTGTTAAGTCGTGGGATGATATTACACTTCTTAGTTGTTTTTGTTCCATTGAGGAGTTAATGAAAAGTCTGAAGTGACAGAATATTAGTCTAGAAACATGATCTATGTGAAACAACTATAGACAAAAATATTTTCAAAGAAGTCAAGAAAACTTTAATTCATTGCAACCTGAAGTGGAATATGCTAAGATGTGTTACAACCAGTGGTGGAAAAATACATGCATAGAGCAAAGAAGGGTGAAGTTAGCAAGTTTATGCAAATGTAAGATGGTAAAAGCCTATGTTTATCCAGGAAGATGGCAGAGTGAGATGCTTGAAAGTTCCATCCTCCCATAAAAGCTTTGAACAAACAGCAAGTACTGGCAGAAACATCTTTCTTAAAACTCCAGAAAATAGTTAAAAGGTTGCAGTAACATAGTGACTCCAAATTAGGAAAAAAGCAAGTTAAAAATGGAGGGAAAACCTAGTGGTGTCCTTGCTGGTCAGCTCCATTCCTTCCCAGGTCATTATGGAACTCACTCATGCTCCCAGTCCAGGTCTCTGGTCCTGGTTCCAGACAGATCAGAGTAACATTTATGCACATACTATGGTAAAACGTATGTCTGAGCCAATCTGACTTAGGCAGCCTGAAAGACTGAATCAAGACACATGGCTTACCATCCCAGAGTTTGTGCTGTGCTTAGAGTTGTTCAGAGAGAATCACATAGAAAACTGAAGGAGAACTGTCCAATCAAGCTGCCTATGGCAAAGGAACACCAGCTATGGGTTACACTATACAGCACCTGCCCAGGAGAAGATAAATACACAGAAAAAGCCCTATACTTTGCTATGGGCTATTCTCTAAACTCATTATTAAGACAGTTAAGCTTTGAAGGAAAGTGTAAGTCAAATAGCAAAATTGGGAAGGTGTTTTCTCTGGGTTAGCTCCTAGCATTCAAGGAAATTTTGTCATAGCACCAGCTGGATACAAGCTTAAGGAACAGACACTTCAAAGTTAACACATTAAACTATCAAAATGTCCAGGTTGTTGCAAAAGATTACAAAACACATAAGGAAACAGGAAGCTATTGCAAGTTAAAGGAGAAGATTAAAGCATCAGAAATCTTCAGTAAGAAGGAATAGACCTGGGACACAACAGACAAAGGCTTTTATAAACTGTCCTAAATAGACTTATATAGCTAAAGGAACGTGTAGACAAAGAAACAAAGGACTTGAGAAAAAAAATGACAGAAGAACACAAAGAGAATAACAGTAAAGAGATAGAAATCATGAAAAGAAACCATACAGAGATGAAGACCACAGAAACAGAAATAAAAAATTCCCTATAGGGATTCAGCAGTGCGTTGGAGCTGGCGAAAGAAATAATGAGTGGACATGAGGATAAGACAATTGAAATCATGCAGTCCAAGGAAAAGTAGGAAAAAAGATTAAAGAAAAGTGAACTGAGCCTAAGGAATCTGTGGGACATCATCAAGTGTACCAACATATACACTGTAAAAGTCCCAGGACAAAAAAGAGAGAAAGGGATAAAGGGAATCTCCAAAAAATACAAAGTTTAAAAACTTGCCAAATTGAAAAAAAAACTTGCCAAATTTAACAAAAGACATGAATATATACACCAAGAAACTCAGTGTACTCCGAACAGGATAAACTAAAGTAGATCAGGTGACAAAGGTGTCCCAGATGCTGCCTTTTCTCCATGAAGATATTCTCTTTTTTAGCGTCTTTTCTTTTTAAGTTTTTTTTTTTTTTTTTTTTTTTTTTACATTGGCAGGCCTCAGGAATTGAATCCGGGTCTCTGGCATGGCAGGCGAGACAACTCTGGCCCTCTTTTTGGTGTCTTTTTTTGGGGGACATTTTCATGGTCTTAGAATTTTAACTTAATAAATCCCCTTTATTACAGCCAAACCATTTCTGGTATATTGTAGTCTAGAAGCTTTAGCAAACCAAAAGAGAGTCTCAATAAGAATAAGTCCCAATTTCTCATCAGAAACTATGGAGCCAAGAAGGTAGAGGGGTGACATTTAAAATCCTGAGAAAAACAAATGGTCAGCCAAGAATTATATATCAAGCAAAACTATCTTTCAAAAATGAGGGACAGTTTAAGTCATTCCCAGATAAACACAAGTTGATGGAGTTTATCACCACCAGACCAGTTCTACAAGAAATGCTAAATGCAGTTCTGTAAGTTGAAAGGAAAGAACACAGGGCAAAGATTGCAGCTGCATGAAGAAATAAGGATTCCTAGTAAAGGTAATAACATGGGTAAATATAAATGCCATCACTGTCATATTTTCGGTTTGTAACACCACTTCTTATTTCCTACAGGATTTAAAAGGCAAGTGCCTTAAAAGTAATGATAAATCAATGGTTTGGGACTCAATGTATAAGTATATAATTTGTGCCAAGAATTACAAAGAGGTGGGGAATTATAGAAAGATATAGAAACATAATTTTAATATATAACTGAAGTTAATTGGTATCAAACTGCAGGAGATTGTTGTAGATTTGGTATATTAAATATAATGGGTTCAGGGATTAGGGTGATGGGAAAATTCTAGCAATGGATGGTGGTGAGGGCAGTGCAACATTGTGATTGTAATAAGCTGCACTGAATGGTATGCTTGGGTGCGGTCGAGAAGGGAAAGTTTAGGTTGTATATATGCTTCTACAGTTTTGTTTTAAAGGGCAACTCAGAGATATTTGGGCAGAGGATAAAAATCTATTTGCAAAGACCCCATTGAGGGATTGGGGTAAAAGTGGAATATTAAACTTCCCCACCTGGAGAATTCCTGATATTCTTGCCAGCATTGAGGACTACCAACTCAATAGGTCTCGATCTTGGGGCTTAGCCTTATGAAACTTATTCCTGCAAAAGAGAAGCTAATACTACTTATAATTATGCCTAAGAGTCACCCCCAGAGAACCTCTTTGTTACTCTCTCAGAGCCAACTTGGCAGGTGAAGTCACTGCCCTCTCCGCTACATGGTACATGGTACATGACTCCCAGGGGTATAAATTCCCCTGGTAATGTGGGACAGGACTCCCAGGGATTAGCCCCCACAAATTTGCAGAGTATATATTTTCTGATCCCAAACTACAGTTCCAACAACATTTGTTAGACTGCAATGCAAATGCAAAGGAAATTCACACATTTTAAATTCATCCACTTCTGCAAATGAGGACCTTCCATCTAACTTTCAATTGGAATTGATTAATCTGCAATGTAATGATATGCTAACAGGTAAATATCAGGAGATACTGATATTAAGCGGATACGCTCAATTTTTAAAAATCATATGCTCGTGAATTGATAGCTAGTATTTAGCAGTACTTATCTGTATGGAAAGACATTTTTAAAGGTGAAATAAATAAACTGCAGAACAGCATGAGCAGATGGAACATATGCAATCTATTTTGATGACTGGGAATATGAATTTTGAATTGCAATTAAGTAAAATTTTAGCCCCCTCACCTCTAAAATCCCATTCTTCTCCATAGTAAATGTGTATTACAAAAAAATGTATTTGATTATTACTGTATTTCTAATTTCATAATAAAAGTTGTGGAAATTTGTTTTTTCTGTTGTTATATAATGTAACATCCTTGATTTTTGTCTCGTCATTTGAAAACCTAAAATATTTACTCTCTGGCCCCTTAAAAATGTTTTTTGACAAATGCTACTGATAGATAATTAGTAATACAAATTTGGGCCACTCTTTTGAAATGCTAAGAATAGCATTTTATTCAGGCTTTAAGTTTTCATTTTGATTTGAGATTATTTATGTTTTATATTACTCTGTAAATATACATCAAACTTTTGGCTCATATTGCCTAACTCAGCTGGCTAGCCTACTCAATTAGATAATATCTTTTTAAAGCCATGAACATAGTTTCAAGCAAATTCTTATCCTCCATGAATATTTTGCAAAGTAATATCTTTATACTGAAAGGATCTATTTTTAAATTTATATTTATGAAATTGAGCAAATTGCTCAACCAACATATCCAACTGATAGTAGAAAACCCACTGCTTGAATCTGCTAAATAAATATTTCACTTTCTGTTTCATTTTAATTCATATATACATGGCTGAGAGTTGTACTTTTTTGGGGGGAAGGGGAGTTACTGATAAAGATTATAGATATACTGTACATTAAAATGCACCTGTGCATAAGACACAAAGATACTTATACAATTTGAGTAGGTTCTCAGGTATGTGAAGACCATCCATGGATGTCAGGTTAAAATTTCTTCCCACAGAACTACTAGTTTTCAATTTGCATAATCTCTCCATAGAATATTAAAAGCTCTTTTATTTCTTTCCTTTGCTCACCTTCTTTCTTTTCCCTTCTTTCCCCTCCCTCTCTTTTATAATTGCCTCTTACTTTGTCTCTATTACTTTACTTATTTAGGCATAATGTGATTTCTACTTACATATGCACCCATCTGCTTTATCTATGTTAGTATGTAAATAATGAAATTAAATGAATCAACTGTAGTACGCAAGACACTCTAGATATAAAGTCTATGTAACTATTTTTGACAGGTAATCAAAGCATGGTATCTACTTTATTTCTTGTCCATCTCAGGAAGAAAAGCATTTTTCACCAGTGATATAAAGTAAGCTTCTGATTACCCACTTAGGGGTATAGGCAGGTATACTGGAGAGGAAATGGTATTATATCCTGAATCGTAAAGCTCAAACATCCCACTGCTACAATGTCTTTCATCTCCATCAATCCCAGAAGCATCATACAGTGTGCACAACAGGAAATGAAATGAAAGAAACCAAGTCCCAAGGAAATAGGAGTCTTATTGAATCACCAAAACTTTTTCATCATAAACCCTGGCAACAATACAATAATGTAGAGAAGACTACACAACAGCTCAGGGAAAATATTGCACCTATTGTTTAAATGTCTGGTTCTGGTAAGAAGCCAGTGGTAGCAATAACACTTTTGCTTAACTTGGAAGCTTGTATAGCTAATTTTTCAGTAGTGTTACTCTTTTTTGGAGAACATGTCTTTTTATAACTGATTTCTTCCACAGGCTTCAATTTATAGATAGAAATTATTTAAAAGCCTGCATTAAATTAAATTTCTTTGAACCAAGAAACCTATTCAAACTTTATTTAGGCACTAACATTAAGAAAAGGGAAATGTGGAACACAGATTCTATATACATTTTAAGTTTTAAAACAATTCAATCATTATGTCGATAATGATAAACAACTAACAATTATTAAGTTCTTACTATAAGTTAGGTAATTCATGTATTTAGCAAAACACTCTTAAGTAGGTGCTATTATTACTCCCATTCCATTGATGAGGAGACTGACTAAGAGGAGTTGGGTGATTTATCCAGAGTCACAAATCTAGTACATGGTGAGGTTGGTCTGAACCCAAGTCTGTCAGTCTCAGAAGCCCAAGCTCTTACTAACCACTAGACCTGTGTTGTCCAATAGAAATAAAATGCAATCCACATGTGTGATTGAAAATCTTTTCTAGTAGCCACATTTAAAAACATGAAAGAAACAGGTGATATTAATTTCAATAAGACATTTTATTCAGTTCAATATATTCCAAAGTTTCATTTCAAACTGTAATCAATATAAAATTATTAATTAAGTACTTTACATTCTTTTTATATCAGGTTTTCATATCTGGTATGAATTTGATATGTAATATCTGTGCTTATACTTGGAGCACATCTCAATTTAGATGAGCCACATTTCAAGTACTCAATGCCCACATGTGATTAGTGCTACTATATTGGACAGTATAGCACTATTACGTATTCATTCATTTAACACATTTTTCTTGAGAGCTAATAGGTACCAGCACTAAACTAGGAATACTAAGGCAAACATGATAAACAAGGCTCTCTGTTCTTCTGAAACTTATCTTCCTTGGGTAGAAAGAGCCAATAAGCAAATAACCCCCCAAATAAGGAATAAACTCTCAGACACTGATAAATAATATGAAGAAAAGAAACTGGGATGATGTGACAGTGTGACTGGATGGCTGCTTTCGGTTGGGAAAGCCCCTATGAGTTTCCCTGTGTGTCATCCTCTATGGATGGACAGAAGGTAGCGAGTAGAGACACCAAAAATTTGACTGGACAGTTGGGTTCTATTTCTTTCTATTGAGTAAATCTTTGTGCTAGAAACATAATATTCATGAGCCTTCCTATAGTTCTATTCATAAAAATAAAATTGACCTTGGAAATCATTTCCTTCAGAGGACTTTGAAAATTTTAATGAAATGAAGGCTACATATTTCTGGCGGAGACACAGCTGGGGAAAACAGTAGCATAAGCATAAGGTACTTACAATATTACCACATGGTCAGATTAAAGGCCAAGATGGAATGAAAATAGCACAGACAAGTTGTTTCCACACCATAAGCTTCATTGTACTTAATGAAACTCTACCCCTTTTAAAGCTTTGTTTTGTCCCTTCGAGGATTTAAGAATTTTTATCAAGCCTAACAATTAGAAAATACTTGAGTTCTTCTATATGATCATTTGAAAATCCCTGAACAATTTGAAGAAATACTTTAATTTTGGATGAAACATGTTAATATTAAAGTTGGCTCTTTCTTCTGAAGTAGTGTTCCCAATGCTCAGGATTGTATAAAAGGGCAATTAAGATTAATCCTGATGTTCAATTTATACTAAGAGTTTAAAATAATTAAAAGCCTAAGAAAGGAGGGTGCAATGGTAGTTCAGTGGTTGAATTCTTGCCTGCCACGTGGGAGACCCAGGTTAGATTCTTGGCCCAAACACTTCCCCAAAACAAACAACCAAGCAAAACAAACAGAGGAAAAACCAAACAACAAAAATTCAACAAATGGTGCTGCAATAATGGAATATTCACATAGAAAAAGAATGAAATGTGACCCTCATCATTTAGCATACACACAAAAAAAGTGTAAGAAAATCGTACTTACTATAGATAGTTAGTTTTATATCTTTGACTTGCCTGCCAGCTGTGTTAGAAACAGTACACTGGTATCGCCCCTTGTCACTTCTTCGTACATTTTTCAGATGTAAAACTTGTCCTTTGTCTTGAAGTTCAATATTAGGATCTCCCAAAAATAAAGGCCTAGATAAAATGACATTTTATTCCATGCAACATTTTAATTTTTGAATTAATCAATTATGACAGATAAGTGTTATGAGATTAAAAATATGAATCAAAGTCGATAAAAATGTAATCAATATTTCCACTCAGAAGAATCAAATTCATAAACCACTTTACTGGAAATTAGATAATTATCACTTCGGGATGAAAAATTTCTCCAAGTCAAACTTAAAACTATTTAATAGAAAATGTGCAGTGTTATATTTTGCTGCTACATTCATTCCCTCATCTATTCATTCTTTTTATTGTTTTTGGTTTACATAGCCAAAATTTCTACCATCATTTAGAAAGAAGAACTAAGAGCTGAATATTATAGTATAGCAGCTTCAAGCCAGGCAATACTATTTTTAAACCAATATCATTATAATATCTAGAAATGTTTTTATGATGGAAATAATGGCTATTACCTTCTAAAGATAATGATCATGCAATCTTTTTAAAAACACAGACATTTTAACAACTATTAATACATTTATAATCATAAGTATTGAAAGGTCCTGTAAAGACCAAAAGCAGCTCATAAACAGTTGCAAGAAAGGCTTTTTCAACTATACAGTCATTTAATGACTACTATAGAATGTTTGCTTTTTGTAATTAGTAACCACTTTATTTTGCCACTTGAAACATTATGATTATTAAAGTCTATGAAGGCTTAAAGAAAAAAGGAAAAAGTAAAGTCTATGGTGTCCTAAAATTATTACATTTAAAATATATATATCTTCTCTCAGAAAAACCCATAGCTAATTTTTAAAAAAACTGCACTGACTTAATCACATGATAAATACTTAGATGTGCTGCTATTTAATAAGCCACTAGTCAGACTACCAGATTAAATGCAAAATACATTTCATTTTCTATGGTAGCATCCTTTACTGTTTCTTTCTATGACACTATGAACAAAGTTCTCAAAAAGTTAAGAAAATGAATTACCTTAGCCTTAACATATGCCAACTATTTAAGAAAGTGAATACTTGATAAAATGCTACTCAATTTTAAGTACTTTAAAAATGTTATTGATGGTTAATTATGCAAGCAATATAAAAATTTCAACAAAAACTATAAGCATTATAAGAAGAGTAAGGTCTCCTTGCTTCATTACCTTTAATATGAGTTTTTACTTTAGAGATAACCACTGTTATCAATTTTGGCTCCTATTCTCACACAAGAGAATATTCCATACATTCCATAAACACTTGTCCAAACAAATCTAAAGTTGTAATATATAAATAGTATCACGTTGTCCTCCTTTTCTTTTCACTGGACAGTAACTATGGAGATCTTTTTGGTGCACAAAGCTTGCTCTTACCCTCTTTAATTGCTGCAGACTGTTTCATAATATGACTCTGCCATAAGTTATCTAGATATTCCCTTAAAGTTTGGCATTTAAGCAGATTTTGCTTTTCTGCCTTTGCATTATCACGGTACAAGGCTCCCTGCAGACATGCATGACTGTTTCCCTTTAGAAGATACTTAAAATGTAATTACTGGATCACATTTCAAATTTTAATAGATATCAACAGATTTCTCTTCTGGGTATTAGTTTACATTCTTCCTGGCAAAGCAGTCTATCCCAATTTCCCACACACTAGTCAACACTTGATATTTTCAAACTACGTTTTCTGTTTTTTAGTGGTTTCTTTTGGCCAATCTTACTGGAGAAAAACAAAGGTCTGTTTATTTTCATTTACATTTCCCTAATTATTGAGGGTGAGCATCTTTTAATGTTTATTGCCTATTCCTTTTATTCATATCCTCCAGGCATTTTTTTAGGTTACTGCTTGCATTTTCTTACTGATTTACAGACAGTTTGAATATATTTCTTTATTTCATATGATGCTAATCTTTACCCTTTCTGAGGTCTAACTCAGAAGGAAGCCCTCACAACCCATGCAGATCACTGCAGCCATTTCAGGGCTGGCAAATCTTATCAGCCCTTGAGACTTGCTGTTTGTGTGGCATCTGATTGCTCGGCTGTGGCTCCATCTTTCCCACATAAAGAACCAGTGTAAGCATTTTCATCTTGGTGTCATAAATACATTTTCCTTTCTAATAATTCAAACAATTCCATGCAAAGATAAAATCATCTTTGCATTTGGATCTTGCATTTCTCATTTCTCATTCTTAATCTTCGGACAGAGAATATTGGCTGTATAATAAATTTCAGTCTCTCTTAAGAAATTTCAGTTTTTCTACGTTTCTAAAATAAATTCCCATCATTTATAAAGAACTTGGTAACTCATAAGAATGAAAGACTTTGACCAATTTCTTGAGGACTGATATTTGTCCTTCATGTTTATTTAATAGTACTCTATATGGTAAAATACATAATTAAAAAGGAGGGAGAAAATTCACATGCATTTGCACATTTATTTCCTATGGAGTCTTGCAACAAATACAGAAAAGGTACTCACTTGCCATCTTTGAACCAGTGAATAATGGGGAAGGGAGTGCCTTTGACCTGGCATTCGAGGGTGGTGTCATGGTTGAGGATAACTGAAACTTCGTTTGGGGAGTTGGCACCTATTATGGTCGGTGGAACTTGAACAAAAGTGTTTTATCATGAAAATCTTTGACTAATCAAAAAGCAGGGAATGGGGAGCAGAGAATTAATAATTTATAAAATATTTTGACAAGATCATAATATTAAAAATAAAATACCCAATAACCCCTTTTCAGAGCACAGCGCAGACCCAAAGGTTACACTTAAACATCAGAGCATTCATGAGACAATTGTGAGTATGGCAATTACTGGGAAGACTTATGATAGTACAGAATCTTATTTAAGGATCATTAAACCCACATGTAATAATAGTTTAGAATAGTAGTTTAGAATAGTTTAGTGAGTAATCAAGTTCATATAATTTAATTTACTCCTACTATACATTTTATATAATGAAGACTGGCAAAATCAATATCAGTCACATAATGTCAAGTTCTACATATCATAGCCTAGTGCTGCTTGAAATATATTACCTGTGTCTCTTTTTAAACGGCTCCTCATGCTAAAATTGGACATGAGATATAGCATGAAAAAATGCTAGTTTTTATTAGAATTATCAAGCATACTAAAGAGCTTCTGCACAGTCCCTTGACCATCTAATTCTCTCCCTCATACAGTGCTAAGGTATTCGGTCTTCATCCCAAGAGCAACGGTTAGCCATTGAAGGGTTTACAACTTATGTTTTAAGACCACAATGGCTGTGAGGTGAAGAGTGGATTAGGGTGCCAAAGAGTGGAGTTAGTGAAGCAGTTAGGAGGCTTTTTCATGACTTCAGTATACAAATGATGGGTACTTTATAATGGAAATGGAAAGATGTGGTTGATTTAATATGTCACTGGGAAGTAGATGCACAGGATGTAGGAAGACTGAAGAGTGGGGTAGAAAGAGTGAGTCCCAGCTTCTGACAGAAGTTAGTGGGGGGGAGGGCAGAAGGCCTGGTTACCGGGCTGAGGGTCTATGGAGGGGAACAGAATAGAAATTCATTGGGACCTGTCAGCTTGATATTCTGCTAAGATATTTGAGTTAAAATAACGTGGAGAAGATTAGACATATAGCTCTAGAACTCAGAGAAGACGTCTGAGCTGGAGATAAAAGTTAAGTTGGCAACGCAGGTGAAATTCAAAGTCATGGGAGTGAATGAGTGCCAAAAGAAGTCATGTCAGTGAGAGTAATGGTAAGAAAGGTTATTTTATTTACTTAGTAGGCTATATGTAAATATAATAATGGTATTTTGGGTAGTGGAAATGCAAAGTACTTCAGGGTTTGAGAAGACTGAGAGCGATTATCTTAATGCAGTATCATTTCTGGTCCACCTCCACTCCAGACTTACAAAGCATATGCCCATTTCGATGAACAAAATATTGCAAAGCGAGGAAGGAAATTTTATCACAAAATAAATTTTAAAATGGTAAATATAATTCCAGAAAATAAAATTATAAATTGAAGATCCCCATTTACCACATTAAAAATGTATTATGGGCGGTGCAAGGGTAGTTACGTGGTAGAATTCTCACCTGCTATGCGGGAAACCGGGATATGATTCCCAGCACATGCACTCCCCTTTCCACCCCACCTCCCCGAAAAAAGAAAAAAAATTCAACAAATGGTGCTGCAATAACAGGAAAGTCACATGGAAAAAGAATGAAACGTGATCCCCACCATAGAGCATAAAAAAAAATTATGATCCAATTTATATCAGCTACTACCCACTCTCAGCATTCTCTACGATTAATTAGCATCAGGATTGAGATCATTTAGTTTCAAGAACAAATTAGAATGCAGGGGCAGGTGGCTTTGCCTCCTCTCCAATTCAAATAGGACCAGCCATTTCAGGTGTTGACAGCCTGATTGCGTTACACCCTGCAGTACTCTGTATTAGCTACTTCCCAGAAAATTACCTGTCCACTTAACAGGAAAAACTGACATGAGTAACAATTTACTATTTTGTACACAGGATATCTGTGTACAGATAAACAAAGATATCTCCATATGATGAAGTAATGCCTTACTTCATTACTTACATTACTTAAGTAAATGCCTTAAAATAGTCTGTATCACATTTCTCATTAACCAATATTAAAGTTAAAAACAATACAGTGAAACGAATGGTATTTCTCCAATCAATTTTTTTTATCCTTTTACTCTTTCACATAATTAACTCTATTCTACTTAAGAAATCCATAGAGATCATAGTTTTTCAAAGGACAATTTTGCTTACCTAGCACGTCAATGTGAAAGTCCTTCTGAGATGTGCCAGCAATGTTAACTGCTTTGCAGGAATACCTTCCCGCATGCTCAGGGGTGGCTCTGAAGAGCTTTAGAATATTCCCGCTGCTCACAATCTGAACAGTGCTGCCCTCAGTCACCTGTAAGGGCCAAAATGATCAATGTTATGATCCATCCCCAAAAGTGTGTAATTACAAACTGAAGTAACACTTCTCCAATATTATTAATAAGAAATTCATATCTGAACAATTTATTTCAGAGGCAACACAGCAAGGAATTATATTTGTTTGGATGTCCCCAGTTACCTGGTCATCACCTTTATACCACATGACGACGGGAGACGGAGTACCTTCAGCCTCACAAAAGAGAGTGGTCTGCTGATTTACCAACACGGACACATTTGTTACTTGTTCATTATCTTTAATTACTGGAGGAACTACAAAAGGAGATAGGTTATAAAATAAATTGTATTTGTATACTTTTTTCAAACCCTGAGATATTTGATGGCTAGAAGGGCTAGTTTATTTAAGCAAACATTTTATTATAAAACGAAAACATCTTGACCAATATATTTATAAGTATCAACCCTTATTGCATTTTTTACTTTAACTTCAAGTTCAGAGTTTAGGATTAAGGATAAATTTAGGAGAGAAACTTGAAACAAACCTATTTATTCCACATATCACTCAAAATGCAAGCATCTCGGGCCTTAATTAAGTCACATGGGACTCCCATACATTATTGATATTATTGATACATTATTGCCTGATATCTATAGAAACCAACAGCTACTAAATTTTTTAAATGTAAATACCCTTTGACACATGCAAAAATGATAAATGTATAAGATTTTCCTTGCAGCATTAGTTAAAATAGCAAACAATCGGCAACAACCTAAACACTTACTATTAATAGAAAAAGAAGCCACTGAATAGTAGGATACTTACGTTCATACAGTGTGATACTAGGTAGGCGTAAAATAAGACATACAAATATTAAATAATCTCTAAAATATACTGTTTAAGGGCAAAAGAGACTTTTTACTATGTATCTTTTTATACCATTTAAGTTTTGAATGATATAAAGTCATATAACCCTAAATTACATGAAATTTTAATTTTAATAAATGCAATCAGATAACCAAGTTTCTGATAATGTTTCTAGTCACATTAATATTAAATAATGACAGGAAGGAATGATTTAAATAAGAATTTGAAAATATTATGTATTCAATAATATATCTTCAGCATTTCATCTATATTTACCATGGACTTTGAGGTTATATTTTCTTTCTGTGGTTCCAGCTTCATTGACTGCCACACAAATGTACTCCCCATTGTCAAATGGTGTAACAGAAGCAATAACCAACAATGTGCCATCATCCAAGACAGAAATACCAGGCTCTCTGCCTGTCAGCTCTCTACCATTATGTAACCATTTAATGATCGGTTTTGGGGTACCTAAATCAGAAATTAAAGTACTGTGATATTATTGCAAAAAATCAGAAATCATTATTAAGGTTTTATGTTAAATATATTGACAATAAGTAAAATTTTATCATGGCTTTAGTTTTTTCCCTTAAATATTATGGTCCTGTCAAAATACTTTTCCCATCACAGGAATTTTAAAAGACTATGGTATTTAAAGCCTCTGATTCCTCATTGGTCTTAGAGCTATGACCTCCACTGTCAGGTTGTTTTAATCAAGACACTAAATGAAAGTAAGTAATGCATTTTCTTGAGTGAGTTCAGGTGACTAGTGCAGAAAAAGTTGTATTAATCAAAGGGACTAGTATTGGGGAGAGCTTTGGGTGAGAGCAAAAATAAGATATGGGTGCAGGAATACATCATGGAAATTGTACAATCCACACTTCTTCTGATGAGGAACTTGTACAATCCACACATCTTCTGGAGATCTCATACAGCTAAAAATAGTTAGGTTACTACATCAATTCTTGACTTGTTTTACTGAAAAGAAAGTTGAAAAAGCAGTGATGGGAATTGCTTTATTGGATTTAGTCATGACCTAAAAGTTCAATGAAAATGATGTGTTCATGAACAAAAGTGATAAAAACATCCTAAAGCAAATAATAGATCCAAAAGGATATATTGGAAATAGACAAACATTAACTACATACTAATAATTTATTTATTTAGCAAACAATGTACGAGACACTATTCTAAGTACTTGAAATTTTACTTAAACCCTATAAAGATAAAAATAAAATATTACATAAAATTAATATGATTATATTGGAACATTATTAATAATTTTATTAAAGCATAATAAAAATATTGAAATCTGAATACATAATCAAGGACAAGTATAAAAAATGGCAGTAATACATAGAATGTGTCATTAAGGCTAACCTCAAATTGAGTTAAGGACTCCTAAAAGTGACTATGAAAGTCATATTTATGGAAAAAAGAAAAACAAAAGATTGGCTTATTAATTGTGTTCATAACAAAATGCTCACTGTTGAGGGCGAGTAAAACTACTGGATTCCAGATGTCTATCCAGGCTGTCAAAGAAAAGGGGGGTTATAATCATTTAATTACATCCCACTAATTCCTGTATACATTTATGGCTTATTTCTCAATAAATACCTGTTGAGTTAATAAATGAAAAAGCAAGTGAACAAATAAAAGAATGAAGATGGATTACCTTTCATTTATAAAAGGGAGAAAAATTACAGTCAAGATTAAGCACATAGTAAAGATGGTGAAAGGCTATCTAGCTTCTTTACTTTGCCAGGCCTGCCATAACAAACACCACAAGTTGACTGGAATAAACAGTAGGAATTATATCACAGGTTTGAAAGACAGAAGTACAAAATCAAGGTATCAGGATCAGAATGAACTCCGTGACATTCTGGTGGGGGCCTGCCTGCCATCCATAACTCAATCTCTGCCTCCATCACATAGCCATCTCTCTCCCATCTGATTCTTATGTGTCCATATTTCTTCTACTCATAAGTACTGCAGTCATATCAGATTAAGACCCACCCTGATTTAGTTTGCCCTGATCTTAACCAATAACATCCTCAAAATCCTATTTACAAATGGGTTCACATTCACATGACCAGGAGTTAAGACCTAAGTATGTCTTATGGGGGACATGATTCAAAGTACAATATAGGTACTTTAAATGAATTCAAGATGGAACCAGGAAGCATCCACGGCACTTACCTGAAGCTAAGGCCTTCTGAAGAAGGTATTTTCTCCAAGTTTTGCCTCCCTAATTTTCGTAGGCTCTGGGAATAGTTAACTGATAATTCATTGGATATCTGAAAAGCTTTTTAAAGTTGCTTTATTTAATGCTGGCAGAAAATAGAGTCATTGCAGGTAAGAGCTACTGTTGAGAGATGCAAAATCTTGTTACAGAAACAGAGACCACTAGAGGACTTTCAATTGCTGCTGCCTCCAGCAACAACTGCTGGGATAAGCAAGTGGGAGCACTAATTGGAGAAAGCACCTGGAGCCTCAGGAGGTTATGAAAAGAATATTGCTTGGACTTTGCCAGAACAACTCAGTCTAGATTGGGTCATTTAAGAGGAATGCAAAAGCAAAAGAAAGGTTGTCCTCAACCACCTATTTAGCATCTAGGGTAAGGGGGCTAATGACAGTTGTTTTTAACATACACCTTTTAGGAGAGGTAATAATGGTCTCCTGTAAGGAAATATGCTGGGATTGCAAGACCAGAAATCCAGGGACAGGAGGTGCTTGGATAAACCTCAGAGAGTCAGAAGGCAGAAAGTATACTAACTGAGTCAAGTTTGAAAGAACAGGAGATTTTCCCATTGAAGGAAATAAAACACCTGAGAGGTAAAAATACCCATTCAAGGAACTGACATCTGAAAGAGCAATTAGTTTTTATGGTGTCTAAATATTATTATAAGGACCTTTTGAAAAAAGTTGTGTAAAAATGAAGCTTTGGCTTCAGTATAGGATTCTGAACAATATAACAGCATGGCAATGTTTATGTCTGAGTATTACACACCTTTTGCAGGACAAGGAAATGCAATGCGTTGATTGGCCACTCTCTCTTGGGATGGAGTGTTATATGGAGGCTCAAGATCTTCCAGTGTAGGTGGTTCTAGTAGAAAAATAAATGCATTATGACCAGGCTTTCCTTAGGTAATCTCAACTTTCCTGAGATACCATCACTAATGAGTTGCTCTTTGATTCTTCTTTTAAAAATGAATCACATCTCTGGTTTCCTCTTATTTGTGACCCAGGAATCTAAACTCAAAATGACCCAAAACAAAATACATCTCATGCTTTCCACTATCCTACTCTGCTTCCTTTATTCCCCAATTAAAACATCATACTTCCCTTAGTGGTTCTATCCTCTTTCTCCTATACTCCTGACTTCCATCCACATCATATTAATCACAAAGTACTTGGACACCTGTGTTCTCATATCTCTATCTTCTCTCTATCTTTAAGGTCAACACTTACTACAAACCTTAACTTTCTCTTATGAAAACTATTTCAATAGCCTTCTCATTGGGGTCCTTTCCTCATATATGTTCTCCTTTGGATCAATATTTTACACTGCCTCCAAAATTATCACTCTTAAACACAAATCTTATTATGTGGCTTCCCTGATTAAAATCATTGCATGTACTAATTTTGTCTATACAATAAAGTTGCAGACTTGGTCATTTATCAGTGTACCCTATCTCACTGGGTAGCCCCATCACCCATTCATTTCAGGAAAAAAATTTGGTAGTCACTCATAAGGCCTTTATTTCCTTTACTCCCTGTGTCCAGCCCATCACCAACAATCTGATGATTTCATCTCCTAATAACTGTTGAGTCCATCACTTCTTTCCTTAGTTACCCTTCAATTACCCCTATCCTCCATGAGTCCAACTACCATTTGCCTGAACTACTGTAACAGTCTACTACTGTTTCTCATCACCTCCTCTAACCATTCTCTAACCATTCCAAACCACTCTCTCCCAAAGAGTGATCTTTTAAAATCCTAATCAGACACATCACTTCCCTAGGTATAGTAACTCAAAGTATTTTCATTGTATTTAGAATAAAGTCTAAACTCCTTAATCTGAGTTCCTAGGTTTTGGATAATCTAGACCATGATCTGAATATCTGCACTCTGTCTGGAATTCAGCCAGATGGTATATTTATTTATTTGTTTGTTTGTTTTTATACCAGTGTCTCCAAAATATCACATACCCTCCTCTTCACATTCTATATCTTTCTCCTGGAAGAGTCTCCTCATGCCAGTCCTGCCCCTTTCTAAAAAATTTCTACCCACCCTTCAAATCTCAACTAAAATGTCTCTACACCAGAGAAGACATCTCTGATTTCTCTCTCTGTCAAAAGTTTATATAGTGTCTTCCACCATTTTGTGATGACACTAATCAGTTTGTAGTTATGTATGTGTAAGATTATTTTATTAATGCTATCTTTCCCATTAAACTATAAATGCAAGCACTCAACAAAATGTATTCAGTGAATGAACGAACTCCATAAGATTCCCAATAGTGATCTAGCTACTCATCCAAACAAGTATTCCAGTGTGTCAATTACTAAGTACTGTGCTTAGTACTCTACTGGTTAATCTTTTCAATTTGCCTTTGCACTGGCTATTCCCTTTGCCAAGAATGTTCTTCCCCCAATTTCTACATGGCTGGCTCCTTCCAGTTAACAAGAGCTCATTCTAGGTATCACCTCCTCATAAAAGTCATATCTGACAATCTAATCTAACATAGCCAGCTCCCTGGGGCATCACCCTATTTTTAATTTTCCATACAACACTTCTCATTGCCTGTATTTCATTTTATTTGTTTTCTTTCTGTCTACTCACAAAAGAATAGCTCATGAGTGCAAGGCCTTTTTTTTTTTTCCCCACTTTTTCTTCCCAGTGCCTAGAACATGACAATGCTTGGTAGAAGCTCAATAATTATTTGTTGCTTGAAGGAATAAATATTGATCTTTAAACTCTCAGAGCAAGGCCAACATCAATAGGGAATATAGCAAATCTATATTTACTAGGGATCAATTTTCAGTGGATCCTGCCATTATAAGGTAAAATCATACTCCAACCAACTCTGCCCACACTTTCTCCTAAACCAGAAATGGTGGGTGGGGCATTTATCTGAAATTATTTCTATTATCTACATCATCCATGGCAACTTTGGTTTCAGAAGTAAACATTCTAAAATTGCTGCAGGTAGAATAGTATGATGTCATTTTTATCATGTATTTTATACACAACATAGAAATGAAATAGAAATGGAAAATGGAATGGCTATACTTTAAAAATTAACTAAAGAATGATAAAAGTTACATTAAAATCTTCTTAAAGTGATCTAAGACAATAATAGACTCCACGGGTCTCCCCCCACCCTCCCGCCATACATATATTTTCTTCTGTCAAAAAATCACCTTGGACTTGAAGCGTTATCTCCATTTCATCGCTGCCTGCTATGTTAGTAGCAATACATGAATATACGCCAGCATCTGAGAGCACGGCTTGGTCAATTCTTAAGGTTCCATCTGGACTGCTTATACGCTGCCGTCCATCAGCCAGCACAGCACGTCCACCTTTAAACCAGGTGATTACAGGAAGCGGCATCCCCTGGACATTACATGGAAGATCTATTCTCTGACCAACTCGTACTTTCATAAGTTTAGGACCTTGTTGTATCTTTGGAAGAACTGGAAACAGCAATTCACTATTAATAAACCAAGTTAAAAAAAAATTTTCCTTCCTTTTCTCACTCTAAATAAGAGGCAGCATGGAAAAGTAGAATAATCTCAGGATTTGGTCCTGAGCCTGGGTCATTTATTAGCTGTGGGATTGAAGGCAAGTCAGTGATTTTACTGAGACGTGTTTCCTAGATAAGCAAGGTATAATAATCTCTTCTATACTAGTCCATTGCACAAATTAAAGGAAATAATAACTACTAAACTCTTAGCTCTGAGCTTCAGGCATAGCAAGCACTAAAGAAAGGTTAGCTTTCCTTTAATTCATATAAGTTTAATGTTCCCTTTCAAAGGGAACCTAGACAATTTCTGTAACTATCAGAGAGTAAAACAAAAGGCATTTTCTCCATGAACTCCTAGTTTTTGTTGAAGATTCAGTCAGAAGTAAAGAATGTTTCTTGTAGAAGCCATTACTGATTTTAGAGAAAATAGGTAAGATACAGCTTTTACTATTTCCTTTTATCCACCTTCCCTTAGAAATTTAAACAAAGTTTAATTTGTTTAAATTTCTAAAACACCAGCAAAAGATCATTGGTTTCCACATGTGCACACTGAATATTGCAGCATTGAGTTGATTCATAGGGATATAATTAGAATTTATGTACCTTGTATCCCTAAAAAGTCCCATTCCTCTGTCCTTCCTTTAAAAACTTACTATTTAACAAGCATGTTCTAAAGGCTGCCATACAATTAATTTATAAGTTTGAGGCCATTAGTATTATCATTTCATGAATGAGAAAACTGAAAATAAGAGAGGCTAGATAATATGCCTGATGACCCAGAGCTAGAGTAAATGACAGTGACAACACTGTTCAATGGATTCCAAAGCTAAAGGTCAAGAGGACACCATTACAGTGGTTGATGTAAGAGTAAAATCAGGTCAATACTGTCTGGAAAGATTTCTTCTAATATTTGAATATCAAGCATGTTCAACAATGCCTGTCTTATAATATGTATTCATTAAGTATGTGATGAATGAATGACTAATTGAATAAAATATGATAAATTGGGAGAATAAAGCAGATGAAATAGAATTTTAAAGTAGTCAGAGTCCATGGAACTAACTACACAGTGAACCCTAAGTTAAACAATGCACTTTAATTAATAGTACAATTATGAGAATGTGCATCAACAATGGTAACAAACGTTCCACACCAATGCAGGGTGCCAATGGTGGGGTGGTGTGTAGGAACTTTGTATTTTATACATGATTGTTCTGTAAACCCACAGCTTCTCTAATAAAGAAAAAAAAAAAAAACTTCTCTTGAAAAGTGAAGCCTCATACACAAACCGCAGCCAGAGAATCCTTGGTAGGAAATCCTTGGTATTTCTTAACTAAATTAAGAAATAATTCAAGAAAAATTTAATTATTTCTTAAAACTCCCTATTCACTTCTACAGAAAGCTACCAGTTTAAATATTTTCTTCCCATTGTATAACAACAGCATTTACAAGTCACTGTAGGCATACAGAAAAATTGAGAACAAAATTTTAACACTATCCATTTGAGGAAAACGGGGGAAAGTTATTTAGACATAATAGATAAAATTTTCAGAGTAATATGATGGAAAATCACAAGAGTATCAGACCTTAGAAAATGTTTCAATAATTACTCTATATATACTTGGAGTTTACAAAAACAACAACAACAACAAAAGACTGGGGTGACAGTGTACCCCTGGCCCATCCACAGCATTATCAAATGGCTTCATTTCAAAACTCACCATGGACATTTAATTTAACAGCCTGAGTCACATTCCCAGCAATATTTGTGGCAACACAAAGATACATCCCACTATCTGAAATGCGAGTCTCAGTGATCTTCATCGAACCAGAAGGGAGGAACATGTGTCTAAAAGAAAGAAACCATACAATAGACTATAGAACATGATAATTAAAATACCCCCACGCAGTTGCCCTTTGGCATGAAATTACTACTTAAGAAGCAGTTTTCAAAACCATTCTTCCATCTGTAATGCCATTTCTATATACCTTAAATGTCAGGAATTTTCAAATTATCTTGTGCATGTGGTTTGATGTTCTTGCAAACACTAAATCAGTTTTCTTTTACCTTTTTATTTATCCTAATGATCGGAAACAGCCAAATAATGTATATCTTCTACTTTACTAAGTTGTATCTTTAGAAAGTAAATGCATATTTTAGAGAATTTGGATTTTATTTTTACCATTCATTATTTCTCAATTTCATAATAATTTAGTGTTAAAAAGAAAAAAGGTACATATGTAATTCTCAAGCATATATCACATATATTCCTCTCATCAAACAATAATGCAGCTATAATAACCAGACCTGAATCTAAAAGTGTTATTACAATAACAGTTATATAGGCATTAAGGGACGGGGTAGAGAGAGTACAGGATCTACCCAAAAGCAATATTTCTTGTAAAAGTACATTAAAGTGTGCAACTGGCCCAGAGATAGACAGATATTAGTTAAAGACAGAGACGCCCTCCTCCCCCGCCAAATATCTGAGCATAACTATTGGGACCTAACACATAATATATAATATCAGAAGTAAAGAAAGAATTTCAACTATCAAAAATAGTGTTGGGCTTTCCATGTGGTAAAAATAAAATGAAATTATCTAATACTAAATACAAAATAAATTTCACATAGATTAAAATCCAATATTTGCCATTAGCGAAATACAAATCAAACTCCCAGTGAGGTACACTTTAGACCCACAAGGATGGCTATTATTTAAAAAATGGAAAACAAGTGTTGGAGAAGATTCAGATAAATTGGAACTCTAATGTATTGTTGGTGGGAATGTAAATTGATGCAGCCACCATGAAAAGCAACGTGGCAGTTCCCCCAGAAGTTGAATATAGAGTTACCATATAATCTAACAATTATATTTCTAGGTGTATACAAATGAGTGAAAACGGGGACTCAAGCAGAAACCCTTGTTTGTAGCAGGAAACATTCACAATAGACAAAAGGTGGAAACAACCAAGTGTCCATCAACAAATGGCACAAACAAACAGAATATTATTTGGCCATAAGAAAGAATGAAGTTATGAGACATGTTGCAACATGGAAGAGCCATGAATACTATGCTTGGTGAAACAAGCAAGTCACATAAGGACAAAAATTGTAAATCACAAGAGATGACTAGAAATAGAACATTTGCAGAATTATCAGACTGGAGGGTATGGGAGGAAGGGGGGAAGGGGGAGTATTTGTCTATAAAATGAACTAATTAAATAAATTTTTAAAAATCCAAGATTCGAAAAACAAAACTCTAAAATATTAGACTAAAACATTAGAGTTTGCATCTTTTTTATCGCTTTCATGAAAAAGATAGAAAAAGAACAAATCTGAAAAAGAATAGATTAATACATTGAACTACATGAAAATTTTAAGCTTTTTATACCAAAGACATTGTTCATAAATAAACTAAAAAGCCTAACAGTAGGGCGGGCCATGGTGGCTCAGCAGGCAGAGTTCTCACCTGCCACGCCGGAGACCCAGGTTCGATTCCCAGAGCCTGCCCATGCAAAAAAGAAAAAAAAAAAAAGCCTAGCAATACAATGAGAGAAGATATTTCAACACATATGACATTTAATGCATGTGCCAGTTTAAAACTGTTATATACCCTAGAAAAGCCATGTTTTACTCCTGATTCAGTCTTGTGCAGTTAGCTGTTTCTTATAATCCTGATTCAACAATGTAGGTTAAAATCTTTAGATTAGATTATTTCCATGGAGATGTGACACATCCAATTGTGGGTATTAACTTTTGATTAGATGGAGATGCGACCCACCATTCCAGGTGGGTCTTCATTAGTTTACTTGAATCCTTTAAAAGAGGAAACATTTTGGAGAGAGTCAGAAATGACAAAAGCCTCAAAGTCAAAAGAAACCTCACAGCAGATGTGGACACATGGAGAACAGAGACACATATCTGAAGATGCTTGGAGCCCAGCAGATATCACAAGATGTTAAGCAAGCCAGAACCTGGAAAGGCAGATGCCAGCCACATGACTACCCAGCTGACAAAGGTGTTTCTAATCCATGGACCTTCCTTGAATTAAGGTAATCTCTTGTTGGTGCCTTAATTTGGATACTTTTACTTCTGTAGAACTGTAAACTTGTAACTTATTAAACTCCCTTTTGCAAAAGCTGTTCCAGTTCTGGTATATTACATTTCAGCATATAGCAAACTAACACAATGACTATTGAGAATAAAGACAAAATTTCTATAATTCAATAGGAGAAAGGCAAGTAAGTCACTAGAAAATTGTGCAGCAGATTTAAAGAGGCCATTCACAGATAGCACAAATAATCAACAAACAGGTGAAAGCATGCCTGGCCTCACCTGAGGACAGCTGCATGAAAATGAAAGGAATTGTAATGTTTCCTTTCATGTCCATCCTGCCGGCAAAATGTTTAAAGGCGGATAATGCCATGCACTGATTGGAATGGGTAACAGGTATATCCACATTCTCCTGGTGGGAGGGTAAATACGTACAGCATCTTTGGAGAGCAATTTAGCAATGTACAACAAAACTGAAAATAGTTCTTCACTCTGATGAGAAATAGTAGTTCCAGGAATGGACCCTAAAGAAATTCTACATAAGTATACAAAGAGATTTAATTAAAAAAAAAAAAAAAAAGATGAGAAGATATTCACTGAAATTCCTTGCTTGTAAAACAACAAAATTAAAATAAAAGAAAGAAGGAAAACAACAGCATGAATGTCCATATACGGAGGAATGGATAATAAGATGCAGAATATGTGCACAGTTGTTAAAATAAATAAACCAAAAGTCAATGTATAAAAATGGGTAAATGTTGACTTAATAAAGCAAATAGAATGGTAATATATGTTACCACAAGCAAACTGAAAACAGACACAGAACAAATTAAAGACAACAGAAAGCAATCCTCTGAACTGTTTAAGGATATATGTATACAATGCACCCCAAATTTGTACATTTGTAGGGTTTGCTCTTTGAAAGGAAAAAAAGAGATAGTAAATGGGGGGAGGAACATTTATCTGTAACGTTACATTTATTTTATTCAAAAATATTCAAAGCAAATTTTTTTCAAATAAATAATAAAATATTGTAAAGTAATTCTTATTTTTTTGCCCTTCACCAGCAGTAGGGAAACTACAGCAGCATTAATTGATAGCTTCATAGTAATACATCAACAAGTCTGACAATAACTAAAGGCATAATTCTTATACCACCAGTAACTTTTTGCATGATGCTAAATTAAAATAGTAATTGCTGCCATTCATCGAGACCTAGAGATTGGGGATGTGTAATATACATAATCTTATTACAATCCTCTCAGGGAGGTATTATCCCCATTTTACTGATAGGAAATCTGAGGTTCAGAGAGGATCCCTGAAAAAAAAAACACCCGAAGTTTCAGGCAAGCTCTAGTAGCAGACATAAATTTAAACTTAAATCTGGCTGTCAAAAAAAGTTATGCTCTTTGAGGGCGCCAGCATTCTCCATGTCAATTAATCTATCACATTAATGATTTCCTTGGGCCTTTATTGCTTCTATGGGATTTATGGAATTCTACGTGTGTACACTTGTACTAACAAGAATCAACATATAAATCAGCTACATTTTAATAACTAGCATGTAAAATGCACCAAGCCAAATAATGTCAGGTCTGGGTGCTAGCATTTCTGATATTAAAGAATGAATTAGAAAGTATTTCCATTTTTGTAGGCTCAAATGTACTTTTGAATTATCTCAAACTTGAGAGCTATTTTTCGAAACATTTAAAAACCTGAACAGGCTCATCTGTTCAAAAAGGCTAGATTTTCATGTGTTTGATTCATACCTTGGAGAGAATGGAGAGATGAGTTGGGTTTCCTTGGCCCACGTAATTATGGGTGGAGGTAAACTCTTCACTTCACATGGAAGTGTCACCTCTTCCCCTGCAATGACTGAGATCTCAACTGGTTTATCCCGGGACAGCCCTCGTTGATCTCCAAACACTCTGGGCCTTACTAAAATAAACACATTTTTTTTTTGAAGGGAAATAGTACATTAAAAACAAAGCACAGTTTAATTTATATTAAAATGTGGGCTATTAACGTCCTTAAATAATTTACAAAATGATGCTGTTCTTTCCAAAGTTTCAGAGCATATCTAAAGCTTCTGTTAATGTGGTTAATTATGAGATGCAAAAGGAAAAAAAAAAAAACTAGAAAATTTCCCTTTTTAGCTTTTTCTTTCAGAACATAAAGAAAAGGTCAGCTAAAATGCCCTTTTAAAGTCTGCCATCCACAAATGTAATCCTTCAAGGCAGAGCATAGTTGAGGTTTGGCTTTGCTAGGAGTTTTAACTAAAGATAGTTACTGAAGAGGGCTGGGTATAATCAGCATAGTCCTTGGATAAAAACAGTATACATTTTCTTCTGAAAGGCTATAGAATTACTCTTCTTAAAAATCAGAATACAACTAGAGGAGATTTTGGTTGGCAATAAGAATGCATTTTTGTAAAAATTATTTACTTGGGGGAGCAGTCCACTTGAGGGGTACAGTCTTCTCTAGTAACATTACTTGGGAAAGAACTGTGAGTCTTGGCAAAAATAGACAGTCAATGGAAAGCATTCCTCCTGGGGCTCTCACCATATACAGTCAGCTGCACTTTCCTTTTGGCGTAGCCGGCCACGTTGGTGGCAGTGCAGAGGTACTCCCCACTTTCCTCCCCTCCCGGGGACACAACGTACAGGCTTCCATCAGCCCCAGCTGAAAACTTAGCACTGCTGGTCAAAATCAGCTCTCCTTTCTGCAAAACATAACAAAGAGCAAAATGTTTTTTAAGATAATAAAGGAGTGACTTAATGTCTGGAAGTGACAAACAGAAAAAAAAAATCTTCAAAGGGGGGAAACACTGGATTAAAGAAAGAAAACTCATATTGTTAAGGAAAATTAAACAAATAAGGTGATAGTTCTCCATAACAATAGCTCTTCATTCTAGAGCCACTTTACAAAGGGAGAGAATGGTAATAATGAGAGATGGCACAATGGGTGCTTATGATATGTGTGGTAGTCAGATTTAGTTGTCAACTTGGCTGGTGAAGGTGCTTAGATCTATCGCTGTGGACATGAGCCAATGATAAGAGAACCTCATCTGTTGCTCATTACATCTGCAGTCAGCTAGGAGGCATGCCTGCAGCAATGAATGATGTTTGATTTAATTGGCTGGTGCTTACATGAGAGAGGTCAACATAGCACAGCCCAAGCAGCTCAGCATACCTCATCTCAGCACTTACAGCTCAGCCAAGGCCTTTGGAGATGCAGAAAGAAATCACCCTGGGGAAAGCTGTTGGAACCCAGAGGCCTGGAGAGAAGGCCAGCAGAGATCACCCTGAGCCTTCCCACGTAAGAAAGAACCTCAGATGAAAGTTAGCTGCCTTTCCTCTGAAGAACTAATGAAATAAATCTCCTTTTATTAAAAGCCAATCCGTATCTGGTGTGTTGCATTCCGGCAGCTAGCAAACTAGAACAATATGCCTGGCACTGTTTTGAGTATTCTATGTGAATTAACTATTTTAACTCCCACAACCACCTCATGAGTAGGAACTCATAAAGCTCCCACTTTACAAAAGAGAGTGTTAAAGCACAGAGGGTAGAGAAACATGCCCAACAATGCAGAGACAGGCAGTGGCTGGATTCCAACTCTGGCAGTCCAGCTCTGGAGACCAGGCTCTTAACCTCTGTGATATACCATGGTACAAAGGCCAGAATGGAAAGAGGCCTTCAGTTTTGCATTTTCCTAAATTCATTAAAACCTCTCTTCAGGGCCAGAAACTGTGCATTTGGGGGATCAGCTTCACCACTGCACATCTGTGTCCAGGAGGCAGAAATGTAAACCTTTTCTGTTAATTTACAGATGTCAACACTGGTTTCTCCATACATTAGAGATTTTTAGATGGATACAATTAAGTGGATGGCAAATTATTTTGGTTGAAATACTAAATATACGTATGTCACATTTCATTATTCTCTTATCGTTTCATCTTATTTTACATCTGCCTGCTTGAAATTAATTTACAGAAAATGCGCCATCTTCATGGCTGTCCAAAGACAGAAAGGACTGCCTCAGAACATAAGCTTCCCCTCACTGCAAGAAAACAAATAAAATCTGAACAACGGCATTGCAGGGATAAGAAGGAGAAGAAATGAGCTCATATATGTGTCTTATTTGGGTCCCCTGAAGAGCATAGTGTGAGCCATAGATTTGGGGGTAAGAAGTGTACATGGGAGGTGATCCCTGGAGGCTTGAGAGAGAGAATGGGGATGTGAGGCACAGACGGAAGGAAAGATAATGGAGGGCTACACTGAGACTGATTCTCCTCCGTGAAATGATAGGCTTCCATGCGCTGGGGACCTCAGAGGAGCAATTCAGATGTGACTTAGAAGGTTCTCTTATGAACAGAAAGCCAATTTTTATCCGTAATGCCTGCACCCTAGAGGAGTTAACTTCCTGGCTACCCTGTCCAGGCTGAGTGGACTCCCAAGGCTGCAGAGAAAGCCCTGAGGCCAAAATGTATACAGTGGCACATGTATGAAGTGCATCCCTCACAAAGTGTGCAGATCTGTCCCCCAGAGCTGCTCTGGAATGAAAAGGGCTGAGGGAATTTGGCAAGCTTTAAAAAGGGGCCACCTACAGCATGTAAAGTGCTTAGAATAGCTCCTGGAATACAGGCTATGCTATAGAAGTGTTCAATGTTGTTCTTGTTAAAACTATTAAAGCATCAGGTAGGTAATCATATTAAGAGCCTCTTAAAATCCCTTCCAAGTGTATGACTATATGGCTTTCCTTTTTATAATGTTCTGTGGTACAGTCACAAGTTTAATGCATGACCAAAAATATTCAAATGTTATTGTTATAGCATGTTACACTGATGAACATTACTAGATGTGTCATTTACCTTGGACCAGGTGATAGAAGGTTTGGGAATTCCACTTGCTTTGCATGGTAAGGTTATGGGAACACCTTCAATTGTACTAAGTATCTGCTGGCCATGCTGAATAGTTGGCAGAACTGAAAAAAAATAGATTTCAAAATCTGAGCACCTGTTCTTCTATTTAGTCTCATATGTTGAAAGTCAGAAAGATATAAAACTATAAAAAATGTCACATTTTCTAATAGAAATGTAGGGTAATTTGTAAGGGAGTGTGCTAAACAAAGTAAAAACAATAGTTATGATCTCAAAAACAAGGTGACCTTCCTAACAAAAATGAGAGGAAAGAAGAAAATTCATTTTTCCCTGGAAATCCAAGAAAGAATTGCTCTCTAAGAGCCACACCTTTAACACATATCTTTGGTCAGTGTCCATTCCTCATTAATTACAGCAAGCTAACTCAGGCCTATCTCCAGAGAAATGGGCTGCCCAATCACCACATTAAATATCTACCTATACACATGAACCAGTTAGCCAGCTACTAAATTTAGCCTAGAAAAAACGATTTGTTTTCTTAAAAGGTAATTCAAACAGTTAAAAACTGAAAGGCTTAGGCGTTAACATTTAAAATACTAAATACAGGATTCTAAGTCAATATTTTTCAGTTAGAAAACATCTGAAAAATTAATATTACATAAGTAGAAGCAAAAGGAAAAGGGAGAATGTTAAACACTCCATTCTGGGTATATTTCATTAGTTAGAACCAATTCACTCACAAAAGTTATCTATACTCAATGTTTTCAAAATAATGATTTTGATGAAAAGATTCCCCATATAGAAAGGTTCCTAAAACAGTACAAGTAACACTATAAAAGCCCAACTAAAACCAGTCCATTGTCTTTACTTTCCCAAAAATATGAGGTTAGGACTGGTCCACCAAGCTCAATTACTCATTATGTCCCTTGTCTTAGGTCAGATTTCTTCAAAGTTATCATAGATGTTCTGGAGTGGAAGTTTGTCTGACTAAAAGACCAAAGATCTCATTTATACTACATGCTCATATTTTCCTATAGCTGGGTTTACCCTTTAGATAATTTCTTCTTAAAGAATTGACAGAAAATTCCCAGGCCTAGACAAGAATGACAGACTATTGTGTAATGAAGACATTCGATCTTTAGAATTGTCATGGAATAATAATCCTTCAACTATGCTGTCAAATTGGGGCAAAATAGAATAAGTCATTTTCTTATATGTTTATTGAGTTTGACAGTAATAAATGAAAGGGGCAAATTTGGATAAGAGTTCTGAAATCTGATGACAGTTGGGTACGGAAGAGCAATTTCTTTCCAGGTTGTCACTCTACATAAATCAATATTACAATTGAACTGCTTTAGTTGTCATTTTAATTTGCATATTTATTTGCATTCATTCATTTATTTCAGAAATGATTGAGAGCCTTTAATCAGCATTCTTAAATGTGGAAAGGCAGAGTGATGCAAGAATGGCAATGCTAATTAACATCTATGCAGAGGTATCAAGAAGTTATGATGCTGCATCACATACAACTCAAAAACAAATTTGCCAGCTAAATGGCTGTTTGGTTTAGTTCATGCCAAATAGTTGGGCATTTTTTACTTATTGACTAAATCAGCTGCTCATTTTGAACAAATATGAATTACCAAAGAATACTGTGGAATGACCTTTTAACTCATAATTGTAAAGATTTCTTGCATCATAATACAGCACATCATGGAAGGCATAAATAACTTGGTTTGCCTGTCTTCACCTCACTCCAGTCATCTGGCAGATGTCATAACTAATCACGTCAATTTTCCTAAGTATAAATTTGGCTCCAGAATTTTTCTCAACAAAGTATTTCAGGCAGGCTCTAGAAGTCAAATAGAGATGACATGAGGACTTTCCTACACTAGATTCTTAAATCAGTCCATAACCATCCTCCAGGAAATCTTTGGACTACTATTCTTTAAAAGTAGCTAGATATAACAATATCCACATGTGGAATCATGTAATTACTCCTTTAGGCTATAACTAAATCAGTGTTGTTTTGGTATTTCTTCCAGCATGCCTCATGTGAGCTGATGGATATTTGTTATAACGTCGAGCGAGGTGGAAGAAACTGTTTAAATGAGAAAAAGACGTGAAAAAGGAGGATGGCCTGAATCCACTGACATTTCTGACAGAACAAACAAAATCTGAAAATTACTAAACTAAGTGATTCCCTGATTCATGTCATAAATAAGGTCTGAATTAAAAACTAAGAATAAGGGTTATACGTTATTTTATCCTCTAAGATATTCATCCCTATAGACAAAGGTGTTTTTCAATAGTACACTTTAAAAAATAAAAACAATGTTGGAAATTGCTTAAAGGAAATATACAAATAAGTTATGATAATTTCCTGAACTATGAAGCTGTCATTTATTTATTGAAATATAAAAAAATCGTAACTGACAATCATGAATGGAAAAAATTGTTTCCAGACTTTTTTGTGACCCTTAAATTGTTTAACAGCTAAAAGGATAATTTGGTCAACAGGAGATGACCTTTAGAAATATTTATGTCATTTCTAGCTGAGACACAATGGAGTCATTACATTACTAAGGTCATGATTATCTCACAATCCAAAAGATAACGTCAATTTGGTATAATAAGTTCAGCCTGCCTGGAACTAAAATGTATTTTTAAACATAATTATCTGAGAGCACAGTTCACTTTGATCACTTGAGAAGCCATTCACAAAACCCCTTGGTCAGATTCAACTGGTGACTGCCAATGTCTTTCTGTGTATATAGAAAAGAAAAATCTGGAAACATGATTAACAATGTAGATATTGTTCAAAAATATAAGGCTTTTGGTAAAAATAAAATTAGGAGAGTTATACTTCTTATAATTAAAGCATCAGAGTTATTTGTTTTAAATATATTTTCCAGGCTTTGAGTACAGTTGGACACTATTATAAAAGGCATTTCTCTTACCATGCACAGCCACAGTGACAGTTTTGTTACTGGTTCCAGCAATGTTAGTGGCCACACAGGTATATTTCCCTCCATCCTGGAGGCTGGCTCTCTCAATATGGAGACTCCCATCATTGCGCACAGTGATGTAAGGATTTTGTACCAACTTGGAAAACAAAAGTCATTTTTAACTTAAACATGCAAGGATTTTCCTGAGCCAATACAGGATTTGCTTTTTATTTTTTCAACTGGATTATTAAATGTCTTATACAATAACAACATATTTTAATACCCTTAAGGGAAGTGATGAGCAAAAGATGTTCTGAAAAATGGTATCAATTGTATTTAATCCTGATATACCTCAAAAGTTTATACTGATTAACACTTATCAAAGAGTTATGTGCCTGCTGGGAAAATGAAAGAAATAGGCATGCTACTTGTATTTTCATCCTGTATTTTTTTGTCAGCACGCAAGATGAAAATTCCACTGGTAATTTTTACTTCTGGTTTAAACTCTTCTTCTCCATGAAGACCTTATTACCACTAGCAAACTATTTCATATTCTATTTTGGCACAGAGGAAGTCAGTCAAGCCAAGAGAGAGTGACCTCATCTCAATGCCCCACTAGAAATACTAGAGGACAATATATAATACAGGAACTGTGTCAGGGAGGCTGGCAGTATTTTCAGTTAAGAACAGTCACCTCTAGTTCTGTACCATTTATGCACATTGTTCCATCATGGGATCCTGCAGCACTCAAACAGTATCATCCTATGTTATAAGGGCATTTATTACTGAATGGGTTAACACTAATTTTTCTCAAGTTTTAATTCTAATATCTATAATTTTACATCTTCTTCCATGGGGTCGACTTATCTTTAATAAGTACTTCAAAAACAGGGTGAGTCTAAAAGACTTTATCATGAAAGTAAAATGACAACCTACACAATAGGAGAAAAACAGGTGGAAACCACATATTTGATAAAGGATTAATATGCAGAATATATAAAGAAATCCTTTAACTTAACAACAAAAAAGGCAAACAACCCAATTAAAAAATGGGAAAAATGCTTGCACAGACATCTCACCAAAGAAGAGCTACCAATGGCCAGGGAGCACATGAAAAGATAGTAAAAATCATTAGCTATCAGAGAAGTGTAAATCAAAATCAAATCAAGATACTATTTCACACCCATTAGAATGGCTGCTATTAAAAAAAAAGAAGAAGAAGAAGAAGTAGTGTTGGAGAGGATGTGAAGAAATAGGAACACTCACTCATTGCTGGTGGCAATATGAAATGGTGCAGAAACCGTGTACAACAGTTTGGCAGTTCCTCAGAATGCTAAGTATAGAACGACCATATAACTCAGCAATCCCATTACAAGGTAGATGCCCAAAAGAACTGAAAGCAGAGACTTGAACAGATATTTGCACACTGATGTTCACAGTGGCATTATTCACAATTGCCAAAAGATGGAAGCAACCGAAGTGTCCATCAACCAATGAATGGATACAAAAAATGTGACAAAATGGAACATTATTTCGTCATAAAGAAGGAATGAAGTCCTGACACATGCAACGACATAGATGAGCCTTAAAGACATCATTTGGAGTGGAATAAGCCAGACATAGAAGGACAAATATTATTTTGATCTCACTGATTTGAAACAATTAGAATAAGCAAGCTCATAGAGTCAGGAGTTAGAAAAGGTCAGGATAAGGAAAGGGAAGTCAAGGCTTAAAATGAACAGGGTTCCTATCTGGAATGATGGAAATATCTTGATAATGGTTAGTAGTGATTGATTTGAATGCATTTCACAGCACCGAAATACATATCTGAAGATGACTAAAAAGAGAAATGTTAGATTGCATTTACGGTAACAGAATGAATTTTTTTTCAAAGTCCATGGAACAGCACTACACAGACAGTGAACCCTTAGTTAAACCATGAACATCAATTAATAACACAATTATAAAAAGATGTTTCAAACCAATGAAAGGTGTTGGTAGTGGGTTGCTATAGGGGAATCCTGTATTTTGTATATGATTGCTCCGTAAACCCACAAATTCTCTAATAAAAAAAGAAAAGAAACAATGCGATTAAGAAAAAAAGAAAAGAGTGAGTCACATACTTTGGGTAAACAGGGAATATACACCAAACTAGATTGAAATTTATGGCCATCAATAGTATGTTTGCAGAAAAATTTCATAGGAATTTAGGAACATTTAGGAAAATGTTCATATCCTTTCACAATCAAAACTTATACACTGAAAATCTGTGCTATAGTATACACAAAAAATTTGATACGATATAGATCCCCATTTTAAAGTAGCTAATGAGAAAAATATAATGGCTGAAGTTAATAATAAAGAGAAATATGTAAAATGGAATTTTATGGGGCTATTAACATTTCATAATGTCCTACAAGAATGGTATAAAAATATTTAAATACTATTAAAGTGGGTTAATATCTGCTTCAGTTTTTACATATTCCTAAGTGAGCTTATTAGTAACATTGAATTTAATGTGAAATTGTGAAAATTATGCCATTACTTCCATTTTATTAATCCTCAAATAATACTAACTGTGTAAATATGTTAATAGTGTTACACTTTGGTATTAGCCTTGGCACACTCACAAAATATATTTTTGTATATTTATTAAATATGCACATGATAAATATGAACATTTATTTTAAATGGTTGGAATACATTACCTCCTGCTCCAGAAAATTTAGAATCAAATGCATGTATTTTAAACGTTCTTACCGTGGCAGAGTTCTTGATCCACTGACGTTCTGGAATGGGATTTCCAGCCAATAGGGTACAAGGCAGAATAAGCTGTTGTCCTTCAATTACATTAGCCACTGAAGGGCTGATTCCAATAAGTGGAGCAACTAAGTTAGAGAAAGCACAGGTACTTTATTTCACCCAAAAAGAAAGGCAAACTTTTTATAGGCCAAGACAACTATTACTAAAAATGTTATGAAAATTTTATTTGTCAAAAACAAAAATTTTAAACATAAATGGGTATGAATTTTAAGGGAGAAATAAAGGACCCCTATAAGCAAAGGAAATGGCAAGAGAGCAGGTAATAGTGGACCCTTCAAGAGAGTAGGAGAGAATAAATCTGCTGCAGCAGTAAGATCAGGCAAAGCCAGAAACATCAAACCAAGAGATGTGAAATGTCTTCAGTTGATAAATGAAGAACGACTGAAAGCATTTAAATAGAAAGGGTGACTCATCAGAACCAGGCTTTTGGAAATAGTCATTTTAAAAGAGTGTGAATATGAAGAAAAAAAAAAGTGTGAATATGGATAAACTTTGAAGACATAATTTTGAATGAAATAAGACAGACACAAAAGGATCCCGTGATCTCATTTAGATGAAATAATTAGCTTATGAAATTGCATAGATTCAGAAATTAGAATACAGATAACCAGGAGCAGGGCTGGGAGTGTGAAGTGGGGAGTTATTGCTTAATCAGTACAGAGTTTCTGTTAGGGGTGATGGAAAAGTTTGAATAATAGAAGGTGGTAATGATAACACAATATTGTGAATGTGATTCAAACCACTTAATCGTATTCTTAAAGAGGTTAAAATAGGAAACTTTGTGTTGTATATAAGCTACTAGAATAAAGATTTAAAAACAAGCAAACACACAACTATACAACACAAAGAGTGAACCCTAAATTAAACTATTAACTACAGACTATAGTTAAAATACAAATATAACAATATTGGATCATCAGTTTAACAAAGTACCAAACTAACACAAAAAGTTAATAATAGGGAAAACAGTGTGTGTGAAGTTTTAATTGAGAAGTTAGGACTTAAGGGATGATTATGGTTGCTGACTCATTGTATAGATACTCCTTTTTTAAGTTTCTGATATATTTAAGTACCCAAAGGGAAATACCTGAAATTCTGAAATGTAATCCAGCTGCTTTGTTCTCTGATAATGATTGTATAGCCTTTATCTTGTGCCCTTGTGTTTGTAAAAGCCTTGTGATTAATCTTTACTTGAAATCATTTACCCAGGTTTCTTACTTCAGAGTCTTATGATCACTAAAGACAGCTCCTAATGTTTATTAATGAAGGGTCTTGGGTCAGCCCAGAAGGAACTCACCCGAATTCCAAAGTTATCTTGATAACTGAAGCTCGAGCTAACCAAAATAGGCCCGCCTGACATGCACAGTAGCTTAGATTTTTACTTATAAATGACCTAAACCTCATTATAATACTAAAAATCATGCCCATTATTTTATTAAGGCCACTATTTTCCTACATACATTTTGTGACTAAACACATAATCAACCTGCACATGGTCAATAATTTATATCACCACTAATTACATCATCTAGAGCCACTGTGCTCATTATCCTAAAACCTACCCAGCTTTTAAATAAACTATAAAACTATCAGAATTAATGCTGTGCGGGGTGACAGGTTTTTAGGCCAATAGGCTGTCTGATCTCCTGCTTTGCGACTGGCAATAAGCTCTCCATTTGAAACTTGACATCTAGGAATTGGTCATTTGAGCACATCAGACAAAGAATCCATTGCTTTTGATCAGTGTTAAGGTAGGGAGTATGTAGGAATCTGTATTTTCTGCATAATTTTTCTATAAATCTGCAAATGCTCTAATACAAATATAAATGAAAAAAAGTTTTAAAAAAGTGTGAATAGGACCCACTGGAGAACAGAATAACTGGAAGTGCTGGGATCATATAATATAATAGCTCAAAGATTCTCTTAGGTGGAATGATAAATAGGTATTCTAAAATACATTTCTATAGAAATCAATTAATCAGTTTATCATTGAAGAAAAATCCATAAGAGATTTTTTTTTTTTTTTTTTTTTTTTTTTTTTTTTTTAAAGACAGAGAGAGAGAAGGAAGGAAGGATAGAAGGAAGGAAGGAAGGAAGAAAGGGAAACATTTTTAAACATTTTCTTGTTTTATTGTATTCTGTTTCTCCGTTTTTGTTACATGGGCTGGGGCCGGGAATCGAACCGAGGTCCTCCGGCATAGCAGGCAAGCACTTTGCCCGCTGAGCCACCGCGGCCCGCCCACCATAAGAGATTTTATTTGAATAAATTCAAATTTATACAGATAATAAATTTAAATTTATGTAGAGATGCAGGTAGAAAATTTCATAGAAGGGTACTAAGGAGAAATATGCACAGCTAGATTTAAAAATCACATTACAAAAAAAAAATCACATTACATGTTAAAGTAATTTAAACAATGTAGTAGTAGTGCAGAAACAATAAAATTCAAATTAATAGACGTAGCAATATAAACATAGCCTATGATCAAGTGAACATTTTGATCAGTGGGAAGAGAATAGATTATTCAATAAAAGATACTGAAACGAAAAACTCACCACTTTGGGAATAAAGGATATATATATATATATATATATATACATACTTCACATTATGACACAAAAGTAATTCCAAAATGGACTAAAATTATAACTTAAAAAGGTACCCAGAAAAACAATTCCTCCATCCTAAATATATTAGAATATAAATGTTTATATTCAGACTTTATCAATATGTTTAAATTGATCTTCATTTCTTCAAATGGAAAATGAAGAGCTGGGATCAGATAACCCCTATGGTTGTTTCAAGTTGTAACATTCTGTGAACTGTGAAATGGAGTAGGGAAGGGAATGCTAGTCTAGTGATTACGTATTTATCTAGTTTTTTTTTTTTTAAGTGGCACAGGCAAGAAATGGTGAAGTAAAAGAAGTCTGATTATTTTGAATAGTGTGGAGTATAAACACTTAATTGATCTTACCAAGTCCTGTCACTGTTACTGTTGTCTGGGACTGGATCTTTCCAAACTGATTTTCAGCTTCACAAATATAGGTTCCCTTATCGTTCGCCCATAAGTCTAAAACGAAGAAAAGATTTATGCATCCAACATCATCTATGGGGCATTAACTATGTGCTAGGCACAGTGATGAGATGTGAAGATGGAAAATATGGTACATGCCTTCTAGTAGTTTCCATTCTAGGGGAGAAGACTTACACAGGAACCAATAATTACCCCATGATATCAAATGCCATGATATTATGAGTTTCAAACCATGAGCTCTGGAAGCACACATAGGAGTGACTAATTGCAAGTTGATAAATCAGGGAAGAATTCACATAGGAGGCGATATATGAGCTATACCGTGAAGAGCAAGTAGACTAGAGGAAGGACAGCCCAGACCTAATGAGCTACAAATGCAAAAGCATGACTTAAAAAATCATGGTCTCTCCAAAGAACGGAAAGCTGCAACACCAATGGATGCTGCACTACCACCCTAGGGGCATTCTGCAAGTTTGGGGGAGACGGGTTTTTAGTTGGCACAGTGATTGGGGGATTTAACTGGCATTTAGAATCTACTGGCAAAAAACAGGGATCCAATGCATAATTATCCCAAGTTCAGGAGGACTTTTGAAGTCCCTGCTAGAAATTTATGGATTTGATAATCTGTTAAATATATGATAATTTTATGAGCTTAGAATCTAATTGTGTGTAAATAGAGGAATGAACAGTAGAAGAATGATGTGTCATTTTAGAATATGGCATCACCAACTTGGAATTCTTGAGTCATCAATCCCATACTCCTTTAATAGTCTTCACTTGAGCTGCTGAATTCATGGTGATGCTAAATAAAAGTGTATCATATGGTGTAGAAATTGTTAGAGTAGTTACGTATTGAAATACATACATTTTACTAGAAAATCATTTTCCTTTATGTTCCTTTGTATAACATTTTGGGCATTAAATTAATTTTTTATTATGTAAGTGGCTCATATACACAAGAATTTCTTTTCTGGATGATAAAAAGAATATTGCGAAGGGTGGGCCACGGTGGCTCAGCAGGCAGAGTTCTCGCCTGCCATGCCGGAGACCTGGGTTTGATTCCTGGTGCTTGCCCATGAAAAAAAAAAAAAAAGATTTTGTGAAATAATTTGTTATAACAAGAGGATGTTGGAGTCAATTGGGATGACAACTGCTGGTTTATAAGCTTTGTGTGTGTAATCGGGGGACTGAAATTGAAGAGGAAGGCTGGTGCCCAAGGAGCGTGGTTTTCTCTGGCTAGCAATACAGGAGGCAAGAAAAGACTTTAAATATGGGAACTATTATATTCTTTGCAAATACCTTGACTACAATAAACACAGTTTAATTTATTGATAAGACTATGACAAAGATAAATGCAGCTTTCCATTATGCAGAATTGCATCTGGTAAACTTAGGCAGTGCCCATTTTAAACACCTGACTAATAAGTTAAACATATTAGTCAGGAAATCACCTAATAAGTTAAACATAATTTCTAATCAAGGTATTTTCAATATTGTCAAGTCTTGGACTGATTTGCACAGAAATGCAAAATACTACTGGGAACAGAGTTTCTAATTACTAGTTTTCTTCTAGATAATTATTGATTTAGGCAACTGGGCAACTAATGCTCAATATATATTGTCCTCTGTCATTCTTCTTTTACTTTCATCTTCTCTAATTGAATAGTTTTTAGGTCTCATTTTCTTTCTCCCTCAAGGCTGATTCTCATCACCACCTGTACAACTGTGAGTTTCCCCATTTGTCCCTTGCGGTAATCTTTCCACCTATTTGCAGAAGAATCAGTCTGAAACCTCACTATCACATGCATTTTCCTTCCCAGGAAGGCTGGGGAACTCTCTATGTTCTACTTTATCAACTGTATTTCTTCATCTTGATAGTTTTGGTCCTCCACATTCAAATCCTATTTGTTGAGTGCTTTCCAGTAGGTATCACTTTTGGCAATCCACTCAGGTTGTGGATTACAAAAGACTGAGTGAGGGACTCCATAATTGACTTCTGTCTTTAGTGCCTAGCACTTGTAACTAAGACAGTTGAATTTTATTTGGAAGTTTAAGTGGCTAATGTACATTTAATTTTGCCAATAGACATAGAAATTACTGATTGAAGACTTTTTATAAAATACTTCAAAAATCCAATCACTTTTTAAAAAAACCATAAATCATCCAAATATTCCTCTCCTCATGCTACCATGCATGGACAGGCACCGGGAATCAACCCAGGTCTTTGGCATGGCAGGTGAGAATTCTGCCACTGACACCATCGCACTGCCCCATCCAAATATTTTTAACATTATTGCTAAAGTAAAAAATATTTTCAAATATCTGAATGCTAAATAGCTAAAAAATTAAATTTTTAGATAACTGAGTACTTGACTTTTGGGGGAATCTTCTGCTTCAGGGGATACAGGTATGAATCAAGGAGTTTCCATAGGGTACCCATTGTGACATTATGTAACAGAAAAAAAGTAAAATGAATTTACTACTGAAAAACAAGAATTAAAATTAATGTACTACACAAGTAAACACTTCACCTTTCTATACAACAGTTGGTAAAAGATTCGGTAATGTGAGTACTTATCTACCTACAAGCCCAAGTGACTCTACTTACAATAAGAAATTGATATATGAAGAAATCCTATTGCTTCATAAGCCTTTTTGACAGCTAATGACTTACCTTTGAATAAAATTTAGCCAGTTTGTGGCATTTTTAAATATACAAGTTCAGTACTACATTAAGTGAAATGCAGCAAACATAAAATACGTTGGCAAAATTAATTTGCTATTTTAAATATAACCATGACTAGGTATAAAACATGGATGTATAATGCATATATACATATTCATATAAAATATATTTCCTTTAACCTACTTAAAATAAAGAGGGCTCCTGTCCTTAGCTGGCTGATGGAGCTAACTGAAAAGGGTCTTGAGAAAATCGGCATGTTGTCTAATCTTCGCCATTTGACCCGTGGTTCTGGATAACCCTGAACATAGCAGGGTATTGTCACATTTGAGCCAATTTCCATAGACACGTCGGTAGGTTCTTGTATGAAAACAGGAGGTGCTGGAAGATATTTTGAAAACATAGGTCATTGGTAGAATATTGAATAAAAATTTCATTATTAAGCTGTCAACAGGTTGAATTTGAACCAAATCATTGTTCACATATAATAAATTTATCCTTTAAGTATTCTTGTCTGATGTAGAAATAGCAGATATTCCTTCTTTATTTTATATAGAAGTATTTACCTCTATAGAGATTAAACTATTTCCTTAAAGTCATAGAGAACGAGAAGCCTGAGAATTTAAATCAAGACTACTTTTAATAAAGGAAATGTTTCATTTTAGGAATTGTTTTCCATTTGAGTTTCTGTCATACTGCTTAAAAATTTAGACTTTCTTATAATAAGATGGCCTTGAAGTGAAATATTTTTGACACTTTTCAAAACTTTACTCCCTGTGCTGGTTTGAAATTGTTATGTGCCCCAGAAATGTCATGTTTTCTTTACTAATCCCATCTTGTGGAAGAAGACTTATTACTCAGAGCCAAAACTTTGACTGGAATGTTTTCATGGAGATGAGACCCACCCAGTGTGGCTTTCTGATTAGATGGAGATGTGACTCTGCCCATTCAAGTCGGGTCTTGATTAGTTTACTAAAGTCCTTTAAAAGGAAAAATATTTGGAGAAAATTCAGGCGCAGATACAGACATTTGGAAATGTTTGGAAATGCAGAAGTCCCAGGAGGCATGGTTGCTTCAGAGCTGACAGAGATACAGACATTTGAAGATGCTTGGAGTGCCAATAGAGAGAGCAGATGCATAGACACAGACATTTGCAGATGCAGAGCCAGCAGATGTCACCATGTATCTTCCCATGAGAGATGCTAAGCAAGCCAGAACCCAGAGTTGGTCCCAGAAGAGCTAAGTGAAGGCCCACGGTTGCTTAGAGACAAAACCTAACAAATGGCATCAGAAGCTGGAAGCAATAGAACTAAGAATAAGGACCAGCACATAGAAGCCATGTGCCTTCCCATGTGACAGACATTGCCCTTACTTGAGTCAAGGCATTTTTTTTTGGATGCCTTAGTTTGGACATTTTTATGGCCCTAGAACTACAAACTTGTGACTTAATAAACCTCCATTATAAAAGTCAACCCATTTCTGATAGATTGCATTAAGAAACCAGAACACTGAATATTTAAGATCAACTTGCTGAATATTTAAGATGAACTTAATTTATATCAGAGTTCATTCTTCAATACATCACTGTATAACAAGCTTACAGTATTTAATCCTAAATTGTATCCCTTTTCTGTACCATATTTTTTCTTCTCATATCCTTCATACTTTCAAGTTACAGAAATTTATATTGAGATGTGATGATTAAACTAAAGCAATAATGTGATATTTGTTAAGGAGAAAATAAGTCTTTAATATCATAGAGTTAAGAAATTATCCAGAAATTATAAAATTATAGATAAGGTGGCTATGGATATTCACATAATTCAGGCAACCACAGAAAGCAGAAAGAATTAGAAATATATTAGTGACACACTGTGGGCAGCACAGGAATACAATAATTGTGAGGAAGCCATCAGCAGGTTCAAACAAAAGAGACTATCAATATGTCCCAGCTAACTTGTTAGTAATGATGTTTTAGGTATCATATATATATAGTGTACTTTCTACATATATTAAATAAGTATGCTATATACTATAGATTCTATATGCTATCTACAACACACTATATACACTTTACTATAGATATATGCACATATGCTCTAAGTGTAGATATCAAAGGGCTTCTCCTTGGTAAAGTCAAGATTAAATGTTGATTAGAAATTACAACAGTTATCACTTAAACAGCCAACTACTATGTTAAATGTTTTACATTAATTATCTCATGTAACCTTTACAATATCCCTCTGAGGTAGATAGTATTATTACAGATTTTACAGATGAAGAAATAAAGACACAATTTGTTAAATGTCACATGGTGCTGAATAGTGGAGCTAGGGTTCAAAAGTAGGTCAATCTGACTCCTGAGCCACAGCTTTTCACCATTTTACGAATTTCACCTTTGCTGTGGTTTCTTACAATTGCCCACAGTCATGCTGTTGACCAGGCTAATAAAAATGAATGCAGAAATCGCTTCTTTCTTTTTCATGGGAATTCCGGCTTGGAGGCACAGCTTTCTGAAGAGCAGTGAGCCTGGATTCCCAAACCTCCTCTTACTTTGCAGCTGCATCTTCCACTATTTCTCTACACAAATCCCGACTCTGGCCAACCCAACCCCTCAATCTTCTCCAAACAAGAATTGACCTTCCCCTTATCAGTGCCTGCATTACCATTATCCTGTCAAATGCAATGTCTAGATCTCCAACTGTTGAAATACTGATAATTCTTTAATTCAGTTTAAAAGGCCTTCATCCATGGTTTCTTTTTTACCTTACCAGAAGGACATGATTTCTCACTCTAGACACGGATGACCATTGCCTCATGTAGTTTATTATTATAAGCTATTTTTCCTGCTAAATTATAAATTCCTACTAAATTAGGAATTTATATATTTATATAAATTATAAACTTATAAATTTATAAAAATTATATTTATTTTCCTACTAAAATATTCATTTATAAAGTTTATATTTGCAGCTATATTTTTATCCTTAAGAGCAACTTGCATAGTTCTTTGTGTATTATATCTGATCTCTACATATTTGTGAATGAATTATTGAATCAGTATTAAAACACTTCAACAATAATCCAGCCTGTGTATGTCTGTCTGTAAGTGTATATGATGATAACAATCTTGACCCAGTACATTTAAACTTATCCTTTTGAAGGAAAAATGGCAACTTCAGAAGCCCTACTGCCTATTTACTGAACCTAAAGAAAATAAAGTCAAATATAACAATTGGACAATGTTTTTAAAAGTGAAGTGGTGTTTCTGTATTTGGATTTCTCCCAATCCATTTACACATGAATTAGACTTACAAAAATAACTGGAAAATGGAGTGGGAGTGTGGGAAGACCGAAACAACTAGAAGTCACAGGGTAGAGTACTGGAGAGAGAGCTCTACAAACAGACGGCGCTCCATAAATCTGCAAAGGCCCCAGCCTCAACCACCAGTATTCAGCAGAGTACTGATCAGAGCATGCATGCAAAAAAACTACCTGAGGATGGAGAAAGAACCATTCCAAAGGACTAAAGGGGGCAGTACCTACCCCAAACTCACGCAGTACCGGGATTAGTGCCTGTTGCCATCAATTAGGAGGAAAGATTCATAATTCACAGGGTATTGGGTGGAGGACTCTGACAGCTTTGCCTCAGTTAGTGAGGAAAAATATTCTTAGACTAAATGCTGTTCTTACCACCTATCAAAACTTAAAAGCAAGATGTGAAAGGACCAAGCTCCTTCCAAGTATTTGAACTGCATCCTAGAACAAAGCTCAAGAATATTTTTAGGAATAAAAATTTCCAGCACACAACAGTTCACACTGTCTGCCACCCAAGCAAAATGATCAGGCATGTGAAGAGACAATAAAACATGGCACATGATAGAAAAATTAACCAATCAAAACCATTCCAGAATGGCGGGAATGGTAGCTCAACATTGTGAATGCAAGTAACAGCATTGAAATACATATCTGAATGTGATTAAAGGAGGAAATATTGGCCTGTATATAAAGGTAACAGAATAAAAATTAAAAAAAAAAAAATCTATGGAACTAAACCACACAGTTAACCCTAAGTGAAACCTTGGATTTAATTAACAGTAAAGTTATAAAAATGTGCTACTATCAATTGTAACAAATGCTTCACACCAATGCAAGGTGATGGTGCTGGAGTGGTATATGGAAATTCTGCATTTCATGCATGACTGTTCCACAAACACACAATCTCTCTAATAAAAGAAAAGTTAAAAAATAATAGGAAACTGGACATATTTTTATAATAGCTTATAAAATAATTTATCACTTGCTTATGCTAAGTCTCTAAGGCCTAGTTTCTTTTCTCTGGAATGTTAGCAGCACTCATTTATTCTAAAACAGGTAGTTTTTCTGGAAACCGAGGTTAAGTATAAAAGTCTCAGGATGTGTTAAATTTAGAATGTGGAGAGGTGAAAGGCAGGGATGGGGCAGAAAATAAATCCCAGACCAGAGAAAAGATATGTAAACACATTGGATTAACCATATATTTGTGGGGATAAGGAGGAAAGTGGGAAAATATTTCCTGACACATTAGAACATAGGTGTCAGTGAAAATGAAAACAAATTAGAATTTCCAGAGCTAAGAAAGTTTAAAAAAAGGGTAAGCAAAGCTCAAGTTATGCCCAGAAAATTCAGTTAAAACAGGAAGAATCATCCGCAGTGAAGAAGCAACAGGCACAAGACAAGTAAAAACTGAAATTAGAAACATGTAAAAGGTCTCTGGTCAGAATATACATTCTAGTACCTAAAAACAAGGCAAATGAGAGTACCAGGCACTGAGTAAGCAGCCAAGCCAGCATCGATGACAAGTAAACCTCAAAAATGAAACAACGCCAGGCTCTGGCCAACATGCCTTTTAAATACTTCCTTAGTCTAAGTGTGGCCAACTTGAACTCCAAGTGAATTACATTAGGTGGATGGTAAACAGATTAATCAGAATGGGGGGTGAGGAGCAGCTGGCGAATGTAGTATACTATACAGTACTTACACAGGAGGCTGTGCTACTTAGAGAGGTCCAGAGCCCACAGAATGGTTTCAAATAGCAGTTCCACTACTTTGTAGCCTATGATTTCAAATAAATTATTTTACCTCTCCCAGTCCGAAATATTCCAAGAATGAAAGAGGAAATAATAGCATGTTCTATCCCATAGTTAAAAAAGGCAATCTTTATAAATCATTCAGCACATATTAAGCTGCAAATATTAACTACCACTAGGCACAAATATTTGTAAAGTTGACTTATTAAATCTTGGTTCTAGAGTTCAATACTTTCATCTTTTGGCCTCTGCATATATTTTAGTCTGTTAAGATCATGTTGGATCCTCTGTGACCACGTAAATATTTGTATGCAAGCACTTTCAGAACTGCACGGGCCCTGGCACGAAACAGTTTTGTTGTTACTCACAAATAGATATCACAGCATGCATACATTATTTTGAATATATCAAAATTTAAAACAGATTGAGCACCTTGCTCTAAAACTTATTCCATAAAGCCATTCTAGTTTCCTTAGTGATACCTAAAATGCCAACTCTTGCATTATATTAGTCAAACAGAACTTGACCTTTCAAAAAACGGCTGGACACATTACTATGGTTCTTTCAACCCTCAAAATACAAAACCACAGTCTAAGACTCAAACCCTAATGTGGTGGGGAGTGCTGCAAACAAAATCACTGCCAGGCCAACTTTTTGTTTGATGTTGCTTATTTTCTTTTCTACCAAATGACTTCATAATTCACTATACCCAGTGTAAATGGAAAAAAAGGCCTTTGTAACTTTCCCTGTTGACCTGAAATGTCCATAACATAATAATAGTCATAATAATGAGAAATAAGAAAAAGGACACTCATTGCAAGAAGACAGAACTGAAGAATAATATTAATATAAAAATTACATAAATGTATTATTATCATTTGTGTAATATTACTGATATTTAGTAATATGACCATAGAAAACAATCTTAAGACTCAAATATCTACATGATATGATAACAGATGTGTTTTTCTTAGGTCATAAGCTACTTAAATGTATGTACAATAGTTTTGGAACTCAAATGAATAATTTCATGCACTATAAACAGTTTAGTACTTGACTTGTTCCAAGTCCTTGTTCTTTTAAAATCAAATTGAGGGGGTGCAAGGGTAGTTCAGTGGTAGAATTCTCACCTGCCATGCAGGAGACCTGGGTTTGATTCCCAGTCCATGCACTTCCCAAAAAACAAACAACAAACAAAAAATTCAACAAATGGTACTGCAAAAACAGTTTACTCACATGGGAAAATAATGAAATGTGACCCTGTCATACAGCACACACACAAACAAAAAAATCAAATTGAAAGTGACTCTCACGTCAAAAACCCAATCCTTAATTGCTTAGTCTATTATATACATATATTCTTTGATTCATTTTTCAAGAATCAAAGAATCAACATGACCATTTAATGAACAAATTTATATTCACCTACTTGGCACACGTCACATTAAGCAGGTTCAGGGGAGAAACAGTAACCACTGACATGCAGATGGCCTCAAGTGCAGGTCTCAAGTACTGTGCGTGGGAGATGTTCGCTCATTTTATCCTCATACCCACACTATGAAGTAAGCACTATTTATGTCCTTATTGTATAGATGATGAACGGCAGACAGAACTCTCACACAGAGAATAACAATAAAGCTGTTTTTCAAAAACCCCATCTCTCTCCAGAGCTCATTCTTTCAACCATTATATAAATTCAAGGGAATTTTTGCTTGCTTGCTTTTTCCTAAATCTAACATTGACAACCACACCATCAACATAACTGTGATTTGCACAGTTCTTGGCCATTACATCTTCTCTCTGCTAGGATATTTAACCACAGTTTTATGTGGACAGACATAATAAACTTTTGTGAGATGCAATGAGCAAGATTCTAATGGTGAATAATGAACCAGTTAAACCATAACAGAAACGTGACTGACTGACTTTAACACCAAGTTACTGGGCAACTGTTACAGTGATCCGAGATGCAGTAAGCAAGCAGTTGAGTTTATTTTAATGGTTCCACCAGGACAATTACTGGGACAAAAGTGGAGAAAGCCATTGTTTTAGAAAGCGTCAAAGTGAATGAAAATCTTGAATATGAATAAAGATGAAGCAAAGTTCAATTCAGTTCAAAGAATGAAGATAAATGCAAAACATGTGTTGGAATGTTTCCTTATTCAATTCATGTTACCTCGGTGCAGGCAGGCGCTGACCTAGCGTGGTGTACCCCAGGCCACAACAGGGAACCTGCAAAGGTTCAGAAGCTAAACACATTATCAGAAAAGACCAGGAATAAGTAAAGAAGGATATGCAGAATTTTTCATTTTGCACAAACTTGGAGAAGGTGAGAGTATCATTCTGTTTTTGCTGACAATAATGACTGAGGTTGCTTCTCTCTTCCTCTATAGCTGGGCAATTCTAAAAGAATATTGGTTAAATATGAAATATCTGTGCAATAAGAATGGAGAAGGAGAACAAGAAGTTGTTGAAAATCAAAAACATGGAACACAACCCATTGATAATCACCCTCCTTCCTCTAGGTCTTAAATTTCTAGAAGCATTATTCATGTTTTATACCCTGCTGTTAGATTCAGATACCCTTCACCAGAGACTCCCATCCCATTTCCAAGGCAATCCTCTTAATGACCACAGAGTTTAGTGATGGTTCAAACACATCTTGCAGTGCCTTAGATTCTACAATGGTCTTTGTGGCCACTTTTAGCTTTGAACCCCAAAGGCACAATCACCAAGAATACAGAATGTTCACCACACAGCCCAGGGCAAGTGGATCAGAAAACAAAATACTAGGATTAAAGAGCCTGTCATTTCATTTAAAGAACTAGGATAATAGAACTAAAATGCTTCAAGTTAATTTATTCTTTAAAAGATGCATTTTCTTATAGTTCTAACTTTTTTGAAAAAAATTGGCATAAAAATCATCATACATGAATGAAAGTACAATTTACTGAATGTCACATTTTATAAGCTTTAAGTGTTAGCATTCTCTGTTTAAACTAGGCTGCCAGGTAATTTTTTTATACAAAGCAAGCCGTGTTTTATTTCATGTTTTACCATACCATGTACAGAGTTTTATCAAAGAGACATCAGATAGAGGAACAAAGAAGGGACAAAGAACTATAATTTTCACTCACTGCAGTCAACAATTATTTGTAGTTAGTATTCTATTTTATGCACTGGAGAATAATTGCTAGTGAATTTTAAGAAAAAGTAAAAACACGACCTGCTGCTACCTTTGCTGTCATCAACATCTCCACATTATGGTCTAGAGCCAAAGTCTAATTTCTGGTCTCCAGATGTTAATAGTTAACGCTTTTGGTGTCAGATGAATGACTCCTGATAGGAAAATGTTTGGCAACGTGATATATTGGCTAAGCACAGAGTCTCTGCTGTCAGACAACCTGAGCTCAAATAACCAGTTTGTGCCCCTCCCTAGCTCTACATCCCTGGTGAAGTTGCTTAATCTTTTTAAGCCTCATTTTCCTTACCTTTAAAATGGAGATGCCAATAGCATCTTCCTCTCAAAGTTGTAATGTGAATTAATGAGGTAATGTAAATAAAAGTTGTTAGTCGAGTACCTGGTAAGTAGAAAGCACTTAATACATGCCATGATTACCAAAAATCTGAAATGCTCACTCTACCTGTGCCATTCTGACAAGTAATTTTTTTTCAGGGAACTGAGCTATTCTTATTTTTATTAATTTTTTATTTTTTTAATTCTTTAAAAATATATCAAACACAAACATTCTTAGCATATGATCATTCCATTCTACATATATAATCAGTAATTCATAATATTATCACATAGCTGCATATTCATCATGATCATTTCTTAGAACATTTTCATCAATTCAGAAAAAGAAATAAAATGATAACAGAAAAAAATTCATACATACCATACCCCTTACCCCTCCCTTTTATTGATCACTAGCATTTCAATCTAAATTTATTTTAACATTTGTTCCCTCTATTATTTATTTCTATTCCATTTGTTTTACTCGTCTGTTGATAAAGCAGATAAAAGGAGCATCAGACACAAGTTTTCACAATCACACAGTCACATTATGAAAGCTATATCATTAAACAATCATCTTCAAGAAACATGACTACTGGAACACAGCTCTACATTTTAGGCGGTTCCCTCCAGCCTCTCCATTACATCTATTAACTAACAAGGTGATATCTATTTAATGTGTAAGAATAACCTCCAGGAAAACCTCTCGACTCTGTTTGGAATTTCTCAGCCATTGTTACTTTGTTTTGTCTCTTTCGCCTTTTGGTCGAGAAGGTTTTCTCAATCCCTTGATGCTGAGTCCCAGCTCATTCTAGGATTTCTGATCCATGTTGCCAGGAAGGTCTACACCCCTGGGAGTCATGTCCTATGTAGAGAGGGGGAGGGTGGCAGTTTGCTTGTTGTGTTGGCTGGGAGAGAGAGGCCACATCTCAGCAACAGAAGAGGTTCTCTTGGAGGTGACTCTTAGGCCTAATTTTAAGTAGGGTTAGCCTATTCTTTTCAGGGTCAAGTTTCATATGAACAACCCCCAAGATTGGGGGCTCAGCCTATTGCTTTGGTTGTCCCCATTGCTTGTGAGAACATCAAAAATTCTCCCCTTGGGAAAAATTCAATTTCTCCCCATTCACAAATGGTGACTTCACAAATACTTTTTTATTCACTCTGGGATTTATCGGGGCATCACTCTGAACAAACCTCCAAAATCTTATGCCCTGTTTAAGGTTACATATACTTATGGTGTTCAGTTAAGCTCTCCACATAAGTTATGTTAGGAACTGTGCTAGTGAAAATATAAATTTCATACCAAATAAACATTTTTTGCTTTAGCCTCACACATATGTTAAAATTTTAAAATATGAATTACCATCTATTTTCAACACCCTGCAGTATTGACATTCCTTTGTTCTTCCTCATGGAAAAAAGATTTTTAAATTTCTGACAAGTAATTTTACCCAATTGTTTCAAAGTCATTAAACATGGAAAACAGGCAAATCAATTTTGAAACAAGCTCATCTATCAAGTGGGGTCCTTACAGCCAACATCCAGAGTGATCTTGCCAGTTGCTCTTCCAGCATCGTTGATGGCTACACACGTATAATCACCAGCATCCAGATCTTGTATTTCTTGAATCTTCAAAAGTCCCAAGAAAGGGTCAATTGTGAGGAACGTTGAGGGGCTTAGCTCAAGATCCCCTAGTCAAAACAATGGGGAGAACATTAAACATGAAAATATTTACACAATTTACTCTACCATTGATTTGATTTCAAAATTTCTGAATAAAGTTGATTGCAACATTTTAAAGTACAAGTGTCTGGGATAAAGTATATACTTAGCAGTGTTTATACAAGGAAAAGTGAAATGTTTCTTGGCGTTGAGCTGATTTATTAGCCTATTTCTGTTAACTCTCCTATATGCAAAAATCAGGCCCTATAATGAATTATGTGCAAATATTTCCTAATTTAGAAGTACCTAAATAACAATGAGCTCTTCTTTGAAGCCACACTGGAGGACCGGGGAAGGGTGGCAGGTGTAACTGTGGCTCTGATAGGTAAGCAGGGAATTGAAAGATGAAGGTTGAAAAGAGGTTTTTACCATCGCTTTGTAAGAGGATGAATTTCGGTGGGACATGAGAGATCTTCTTAGTTTGGCTAATTTCCAGGTTTTATGTTTGCTGAATGCTCTTAATTAGATTTGTCTTGTGAGAGGGGTAAGCTGGCTAAGAGGATTCTGAGGAAGGCTGGGGAAGAAAGGACCTCAAATGGCTAGAGAGGAAGGAAGAGAAACTATGAATAAGGAACTTCTGACAAAGGCCATCGTGATTTTGTTACATAGATCTCCGTAGATAACTCTAGAAAATCTGTATTATTCACCAAAACTTCTGAGGTCAGAGTTATGGTTCTGGGAATTTGGGGGGGGGTGTTGTAGACAGTAAATGTGTGAGAGATGGAATGACCCATTGAATTTGACCCTGATGTGACAGGAGGATGCCCTAAGTAAAACTAGTTATGTCTGGTTTACCAGTTCATGCTGTGTTTCACTGCAGCATCTCATATACCCCCAAATACCTCTATTTGAAGACAGGCAAAGCTAAGTTAGGTGAAGCTTCTCCTTCTCTTTACTCCTCATCCAGTGGTATTTACATTTCAAAGAATGAAATCAACCAGGATGACCAGTATAATAAAAAGTACGTATTACTGGATGTTTAAATCCAGTTCAGTGTCCACATCTTTTTCATTTGTTTTTGTAAAGGGTGATATACAACATTTAGGGGGTTCAAAAAACTTCCTGGAAGTTGAAGGACCATTGCTCTTAGGGTTTCATAGCACTCCCAGATGTCAAATCTGAAAACATATTGTCTAAAATGTCACATACTAGCCATGTGCCTTGGGCCTGAGGCTATAGAAGTAGCTTCGTTAGCATCTGTAGGCAAAGAACCCTAGAATGAGTAATTCTCTAGGACAATACCAGAAGCACAGCCAACACACTCAGGGCAATAGACAGACAATTCTCTTTTTGCTTTTATATTTTTGGAAAGAGAGGTCAGAGGCACTCTAAATTTAAAAGCAAAAAATTACATTAACATCCAACTGCAGTGCCAAAAACACAAGTATTTTTCAGCATTCCAGTATTTAAAATGCTAATCATCCTTTTAAGCTTGCTACTACATACCATGTGAGAATGAGTGAAGCAACTAAAGCCATGTCCATGTGCCTCTGGGAAATTTCCATAAATAAAAGCAGATGATGTTGACATAAACTTTCCTCCACCAAGGAAGGATGCAATGTGACCTAGCTGTTTATCAAGTATTAAAATATTTGGACTAAAATTCATTTAGAGCTTTAGAATTTACTTCTCCCTTATTTCTTCTATGTCAAAGGACATAACTTTTTGCTGGTAGCTTTTTTTATTTAACAAGATAAAAATGTTTTAGAAACAGCAGTAATGAAACAAAATATAAATTGACAAATGCTGTTAAAAAATTTGCATTTTGATAACATTTGATAGCGTCTCCCTTCTTCATTTCAGCTGCAAAATTAGTTATAAAATTATTGAGAAGCCCTAGAGAAATACAGAACTTTCTAGATGGAAATGAAATAGGGATTAGTTAGTTATCTACTCCTCATATTAGCTAAGATTAGAAGAATGTTACACATAGTAAAATACATATATGTTTCTGACGATCTATTCCAGGATTTAACAATCATTGCCATTGAGGGGTATTCTCTTTCTGTAGCAGTTTGAATTTAATCCTGGCCTCCGTGGTTAAGATCATTTTCCCTGGAATAAGATCCTTTCAAATCATTCATGGTAATTAAATGGTTGGTCCACAAACTTTTTTGTCTCAAGACCCCTTTACATTCTTAAAAATTATTGAGGACCCCAAAAGGCTTTTATGTAGATTATATTTATTTAGATTTAGTATCTTAGACATTAAATGGAAAAACTTAAAAACACATGTACTAATTTCTTTTAAAATAACCTAAACTCATGACATTTAGCATAATGAGCATATTTTATTTTATGAACGATAACTATATTTTCCAAAGCAAGAGAAATTTAGTGAGAAGAGTGGGATTCTTTTCTTTCAAATCTCTATACTATTTAGCTTAATAGAAGCCAGCTGGGTGCTCACTTTGCTTCTGCACTGCATAAAAGCTCCAGAAAACTCCACCACAGGCACATGAGACAATGAGTGTGAAAAAGACAACGAAGTCTTAGTTTTATTAAGAAAATAGTTTTGACCTCATGGACCCCCAGAAAGAATTACTGGAATTCCCAGACAACACTTGAGAACCATCCAGTTTCTTTAAGATTTTACCACAAATGTCCTTTCATAACATTTTAATAGTGTCCCTGATTCTCCTTTGAACCCACTTCATGATGCTCTTTTCTGAAATAGAAAGCTTTAAAAATTTGGCTGAGGAATTCTTATTACTTAAGGAATTTCTATTCTCCGATGGTGTGAATGAAATACAGCTTATTGTTTTCTTTTTTAAACACCTACTTTATTCAATCAGAAATGCCTGGAGAAATGAAAAAGCTATTCTTATAACTAGGGCAGGAACTCTTCTTCCCCCTTACGGTTTCCAAGAGGAAGGATTTTTCCCAACCCTCCTGGTGTCTTGTCCCCCCAGCACCCTAAGTGGGAGAGAAAGGCTCTGCTGCTCCCCCTTCTTTCTCATTGGATTCAGCCTGCATGCAGAAAAGGTTGCCCTCTGGTTTAGCTCTTGATGACAGCCCTGAGAGCCATACCTCCAACAGAGTCTGTCCAAATGTAATGCTGCATTTCTGTTGATCCATAACTCAGATAGGGAAATGGGAAGTTAGTGACTGTGCCCACTGAACTCCAACATCTTTGAAAGAACGGAGTTAACAGTGAGTTCATTTCAGAATCTTCCATACAGTACTGTCAAGTAACATGATTTGAGCGTGGCTCTCTCCTCCCTCAGCTTCTAAGTCATTTGCGGGAACAAAGCTGCCCTGAGGACTACCATATTCAAGAGAGCATCCACAATTTGGGAAAATTAAAGACTTTCCTTGTGACTGCTACATACAGACAGAGAAATCAGCATACCCCATTATTTTTTTTACATTTTCAACATAAATGACAAACATTTTTAAAACTGAAATACTGTCTCAACAATGTATTTTTTTTTCTGGTTCTATTCAATTATAATACGAAATTTTAATTTATATCTATTTCATTTTGCAATTAAAGGATTTAAGTATCTTAAATAAGCATAAAAATAGTTTACATTAACTGAAATAAACCTGACTAAAGAGAAAATCCGGAAATGCTTTCTTCTTAGAGAAAATATAAAACTAAGAAGCATTTAATATGGAAAACCATCAAAATGGCATTATCTTCCAGTTATCCTCCCTGTTTTTGACTTGTTTACTTAAAGTGTTTTCTACATAAAGCCTTTCTTTTTCACCCATGTACCCCAAGAGTTTGAACCCGAGGTAAATTCATAATTTTGTGATTATGACATCAACCTGTTACTATGGGAACATCAGTGATTTGACAAACAAAATCATAACAAAAGTGCTTTGTACTTTAGCATTTTTCATCTGAAGATTAAAAAGTATTTTGCAAACAGTATCTCAATAACCCTAGCAACCTCTCTGCTGGGGTTTTTGTGGGACTTTTCTTTCTCATGAATTTGAAGAACTGAGACAGAAGCAGGAGGAGGGCTTGGTTTTTTACAGATACTGTCAGCATCTGAGCCTCAACCAGTATTCAAGTGTACTCTCACTAAGGTCAAATGGCACAATACTGTTTTATTACAAAATCACAGAAAAGTCGTCTTTATGTTACAAAAACAGGCAGATAACCTCTATGCTTGATACAAGGAAGTGGATGATGCAGCTGGCCATGAAATTCATTTGTCCTTCAATTGTCACAAAGCGTCAATGTGTGTCTTCATTTTAGTACTTTACGGAAAGCATCTTTGAGATCCTCTCTAAGAAAAGTGAACTGAAATCAGTGAAGCCATTTTAAATGTTAACTGAATATTTCTGGACAATTTTCTACAGGAAACAATCCTAAACTAACAAAGAGAATGTTCAGCTGGATTAGCAAAGACAGAATTTTCCTTCTTTGATTTTCATGGCCCTGTAATCCAGACCAGATGTGAAATCCTGACATTTAGAGCTCAGGATTTTGAGCGATAGTCTCTAGTGAGATAATAAACACATTTTATGAGGCTTCTAAGTTACACCAAAACAAATTTTAACAAATGCATTTTTTATGTAAAAGAGAAAACAAAACTAAATTAATCTCCATGAATATACTTAAGAAACGTACCTTTGAACCATTTAACTTGAGGTAGAGGAACGCCAGAGGTTTTACATTCCATAGCTGCTGTATTCCCAACGGCAACCAAAAGCTCACTCTGAACTACAGTCAACTTTGGAGCTTCTGAAAGGAACAAGAATGCCTAGTTCTTTACATACGTATGTCAACATCTAGCACAATGTGATATGCGCCTTGTTTTATGGGTATTTATGTGCTGTGGCTATTTCAATGTTTGTAAACAGAAGAAAACTCTAATAACATATCTGCACATATATGTGTCTTACGAAAACATCATTTATTAAGGTCAAAAAAGCATATTGAGCAAAAATAATGAATAAAACAATAATTATGATAAAATGGAGTCCAAAAGACTTAGGAAATTGAAAGGTCTTTATCAAAAAAAACGTGTATGGAAAGAAAACTCTTGGAAAGTTGAGCATATGTTATAGAATCAATACTAAAGAACAAAGCAGGGATAATAATAATGGAAACACAATCAAAAGAGGCATGATGAGACGGATGGCTAAATTAAGATTTGAGGATAATAGGTGGATTTGTTTATAAAATTTTCTACCTGATTTAAAGGATACTCAGGTCTAATGAAAGACAGGTATTTGCAGACTAAGGCTAAAGTGTTCATGTATGAAAATTAGAATCTCCCAGTTTCAACTCTACCTTCCCTTTGATGCTAAATATGGATGTTCGCTAGTTTTTGGTTTTTTTTTTTCTCTTTAGCTCTTTTTGCTTCACCCCTTGCAGAATGTTGCAGTTCACTCACAGTTTTCTCTCAAATGGAAATTTTAGGATGTCATAACCTCGTTTTAAACTAGGACAAAATTTGACTTCTCAAAAACTGTGACATCGCTTTTCTCAAAAACCTTCAATAATTCCTTATTGCTTTCAGAATAGTTCAAACTCATTAGCTGGATTTCAAAAATTGCAAACTGGTATGCAACTTTGTTTTCAGCCTGATCTTCCATTACAGTACCTCACTTATTACAAGGTATAGAGCTACATTCATAGCCCTAAACCTGCCCTACTCTCTCGTATCTTCTTGTCTTTGTGAAAGCTGTTTACTCTACCTGAATGCCCCTTTCCCACAATTCTTCAAATCCCACTCATTCACCCAGACTGGATTTAAATCCTGTCTTCTTTGAGACATCTTTGCAAATTCCCCAGTCAGAATTAACATTTCCTTCTGTGTACTTCCCACTATAGAACTTGTTTACCTGTCTTGTTATATTTCCGTACGTGCCCACCCTCATTATGCAGGCTCCTAGGAGGCACGTACTGTATAACACGCATTTATTTTACATTCCAAAATCCCAAACACTGCATTTTCCACACTCTGGGTGCATAACAAACTTTAAAATGTTTTGGCTTTTATGTGAATGAACCAAAATTTGTTTCTGCAATGCAGAGTTTAATTTCAACCACCCATTCTACATTCCCATCTGTCTGTTCTCTTCCCACCTGGGTGACTTTCCAACATTTTAAATTCAATTGTCCATATACAAATCAGAGTCATCTTCCTGTCTAAATGTATTTTCCATGCTGCCTTTCTCATTTCTATAAATGAAACTACCTCTTTCTAGGATACCAGGTTCAAAACTTGTGACACTTTGGTTTCCTCCCTCACCTGTGCACATGAAATCCAATTATCTATCTTTTAGCTCTTTCTATACCTCTTCCTTTCCACCGCCACTCACTACCTTCCTATGAATAAATGGAGAGTAAGAATGAATGGGTGGTGGATTGCTAACCGTTAACTGTTCACAATTTATAAACTAACACTGTGTATATAAGGCCTTTACTCTTTATTTGATTTAGAATGACCATATTAAACAGAAACATTCTATGGAATAATTATCACAAGCTAGACTTTTTACAAATGTTTGAGTTTGAAGGGGAAAAATTGCAGGTAAACAATGAAAATAGTATATGAATAAGATAACTGACAGAAAAATTACAAAGAATAAAAAATATAAGTGGGAAATGGAAGATGGAAATTGGGGCAAACTATAAAGGATAAAGCATGTATTAATTTTAAAGTGAAATATTGCGAAGAACAGATGAACTGTGGAGGGAGAAAACTCTAAGAACAATCAGGAACTTTGCCATAAAAGTTGACTTTTGTTGACTAACAAACCTATTTATTTCCTAAAGTTTTAAGTTAGTCACAAAATTTGCTTTAATCAATATGAAATGTATAATTAAACTATAATATTGTATATAACTCCTAATATCAATTTACTGAAAAATATTTTTGCATTGCTTTTTATAGTATTCATACTGTTTTAATTGCCTTTTAAACTGATTATACTTGCCAATGTATCTGAGGGTAGACATCTGTTTATCTATTCCAGCTGAATTACTTGCTAGGCAACCATAGATGCCTGCATCTTTAGGAACTGCATTTTTTATAAATAAGGTACCTTCTGAGGTCATCCTATACCTATGGATAAAAAAAATAAAATGAAAACAAAATTGAAAATACAATAATAATAGTATCAAGGTGGATTTAGTATCTTCCTTTCAAATATATTCAAATATTTGATAGTTATATTTTTGGTGCTGATTGCAGAAATGATTAGCATCATGATTTTGCAAATAGTTATAATAATAATAAGAAGAAGAAGAAGGGGTAACATGGGTCTAGTACTTTCTATGTTTCAAAGACTGTCTAGCTTTACATTTGTTGATTTTTTAAATCTTCATAACAATCCGATGGGTTAGATACTATTATTACCTCTTTTTTACAGGTGAGCAAAGAGTTTACTTGCCCAAAATCAGAGTTATTAAGCGAAAGAACTGGAATTTGCACCCGGGCAATCTTGTTCCATGTGGTGAACTGCTATGCTAAATGGCGCTTCAGACAGAAAACCTTAGGGATGAAATGGCTCAGGTCACAGTGAGTCAGTGATGAGTCTAGGAATAGAATCTGGCTCAGTTTACTGGCTCACACCTAAGCCCTCCTCCCCATGCCAAACCCAGAGTAATGGAAGCCTGATGGTTGGAAAACTCATTGTTTATGTTCCACATGTCCGTTCCACTCTTTGAGCATGAGAGGATTCAATGTCTTTAAAAAGCATCCAGGAGAATAAAATACCTCTCAATGTAGTATGACAAAGTGGACAGTAGTTACAAGGAATGTCTGCACACACTTAACTTAGAGCTACTGTCCTGTCCTTTGCCTCTCTTTCTCTCTTCTGTTAAATCCCAGGATCATGCCCTTAACAGATTTATTAAAACTATAAATTTCTTTACTCAACAGAAAGTTGATTATCCCCATTTGAACTATTCAAGGTAAACCAAGAGTTCTGGTCTTATATTGTGCAACTTTTATTGGCGAGCATTTACAGATATTGGATTTAAGACTCAACAGCCTCAAGCTCTATAAATTCATCTTTTTTTTTTTTTTTTGACAGTTCTTGTTCTATTTAAACAACCTAAAGTTGTGGATTTGGGAGAAAGCTCCCTTAATCTTAGGGATTTGGTTTGATTAGTTTTATCCACAAATATCATCAACTCTTCTCACTCAATTAAAAAAACAAAGAACATGATACAAACCCAGTACCTGTGTGAACCCATGATAAACATATCATTAATGGTCCAGGTGATCTTTGGCTTGGGATAACCCGTTGCAGAACACATGATGGAGACATCAGACCCTCCTGTGAAAGACTGATTCTTGGGCATCACAGTGACTTTGGGAGGTTCTGCAAATAAAATGAAGCATGTAATCACATGTCACTTTATCAGAACTTGATGTTAGGAGCTTACTCTGTTACCAGATACGTAGGTTTCTCATCATCCCCCCCCCCCCCTTTTTTTTGCATGGGCAGGCACCAGGAATCGAATCTGGGTCTCTGGCATGGCAGGCAAGAACCCTGCCACTGAGCCACCATCACATTGCCCACCGTTGCACTTTTACTACCTCCCTTTATGGATGATACACCATCAGAGACCTGGCTCTCTCTGTGCAAGAACAAAACCAAATGTAACAAAGCAGGGAGGTAAATTCCTTTGAGATTAAAATGAATTTGATCCTGATGTCTGCCACATTTCTGTGTCTTCACTGGTGACTGTCCACTGATCTGGAACTTCAAAATAAACCTGTTTCCAGGCGGGTCTCTAGATAGGGTCTTTGGCCCCACCTGTGTGAACACAGGTTTGGAGGTACAATTTGTCGTGACTATGCTGTTTGCTTTGTTTGAACTAATCTTTATTTTTATTTACTAGATTGTAAATTTACTGAGATCAGAGACCATGCCTTCAATAGTAGTCCTTATTTTATATTCCATCATATTGCACAGCATGTATCAGCTCTTGGGTGTTATGTGATGGTTTGCATATGACAGACACTTAAAGGTATTGATGGCAGTCAATCCATCCCTAAACTGTCACTTGGTTCTGACCAGTCCCTCATGATTCTGCTATACTGAACATTTACCTCATACCTATAGAGACATGAGACCTGACTTAATAAGAAATATCAATTATTAAAACTTTCTATTGCATTCTGCTTCTATGGGGAAAAAGACATTAAATCAGGAATTGATTGTCAAAAAGAAAGCAAAAAGTTTTTGGAGCAATCCTAGGACGTTGATCCATTTGCTCTAATTATACATTTTACATCTATAATACCACATATTAAGAATTAATCTTCAAAGAAAGTACCACCTAAGAAATATTAAATGATTCTTTCAATATATCTTCCAATCAATTAAGATAAATGAAAATAAATTCATTTCTGCAGTGCTTGAAATAGACAAATTCTATGAGTTTTAACAAATATAAATAAATTCATTGAATAACATGTTTTTTGCATAAATATTATATGCCAAGTACTGTGCTAAATTCTAGGGGTACACGGATGAACCAAATAGACATGGTATTGTTTCCCATTTCATTGGGTTTTCACTAGAACTGAAATTGGGGAACACAGTTACTTGGATCTGGATATATTTATAATGTATCCTTATTATGAGTTAGTCTGAAAATTGTGTCTTAGTTCCACTAAGAAAGATCAGTCTGAGGGATCCCAATACATTCAAAAGAGACACAAGTGGTACTGTTGGACTGCAGCAGCTACACAACTGAACAAACCTAATTAGTGCCTAATTGCTAGCAGCTTACAATCACCTCCCTTTTCCGGTTTGCATTACGTTTTTCAAATTATGATGATGTAGTCTTTGAAGTTAATGTTTGAAAGGTTTTTCCGGACCTGGTTGATAGCCTCATTATCCCATGGTTTCTTCTTGGTGATGGGCTAGAGAAATGCAGGAGGTCAAGGGCAGACTTGCCATAGCCAGTAAAGTTTAAATTGTGATTCCATCTGGAGTTCATCAATCCTGAAATGCTGGAGGATGACACATGCTGAGAGAGGTATTACATATGATCTCCAGGGGATGAGGAAATAAAAGAACATTTCTTTCTCTTTGGAACTTACTGAATACCCACACTTATCATAATTCTATCCTTCCTAAACCTGAAGTGTTTCTTAGTTCAGCTCATATTGACATAGGACTGCTACAAAGATTTAGACAGTTTCGAGAATTTCATCTAAACATGGTACTATCTAACGGGTTCTGCCAGAGTTGGCCTGGCTTTTCTCCCAGCCAGTATTCCACTGGTCAACTCTGCAATTCAGACAGCAAAACGAAAACAAACACCAGTTACCCAGACCAGGATGCAGAAGGCTAAGAGGTCATTTAGCACATAAAGCCTGGATATAGGGTGCTGCTAGGGTCACGAAATAAGTCTGTGTGCAACACACAGATGGGATGAGATCATCCACAGAAGGTGAGAAATCCATTGCCCTGCAAATAATATTCTTGCTGACAATAAGAAATCAGAACGGACATAATCAAATACAGAAAAGCAAAAACTGAATTTCCACCAAATAGCGCTGAATAAAAATGGTCAAAATAACTCGGCCTTTACCTGATTGGGTTAAATAAGAACACAGCAGTCATTATTTTAACCGTTAAAACTTCTTAGTTCCTTCTATTTGTTTTAAAGTTATTTTGGGTAAGTTCTTCAATTCTATTCCAAAGCTTTGTTCAAACTGAACAAGAATTTCAGCTATACTATTTCCTGAAAGGATTTCAGGTTTTTTTGTTTTGTTTTGCTTTGTTTTTCTTGCATAGGCAGGCACCAGGAAACAAACCAGGTCTCCAGCATGGCAGGTGAGAAGTCTGCCTGTTGAGGCACCGTGGCCCGCCCTCAGGTTGTTTTGTAATAAGGTAGAGTTAATGGAGCAAGAACATGGAATTGAAGAATCATAGTTCCACTCAATCAGTGAAATAAAGTAATTTGCCCATGAACAGCCCAACTATACATCTCCTGATTTATAACGCAATGTCATACACCATATTTTGATAGGAAATCAGCACTAAAATTGGATTTAGAAGGTCAGAGTACAATTTTAGGCTTGGAGAAAACTGACCAATTCTTCCCAGTTGGCTTTCCATCTCATTTTACCACCTCTGTCATTGTCATCAGCATGGAGCACCATCCACCCTGTTATCATGAACCATATCATCACTTTCACCACCGACTTGCTTCTTAGTAGCCAAATCAGTGGGAACATGGTGCTCTATTAGGTATAAAGGCATGAATTCCTTTATTGTATTTGAATTCTGACAAAAGTAAAATACATGCATTTCTGTAATTTCTCACCAAGGATTTAAAATAATTAAAAAGATTGTATGATACTGAAAACCAAAAATAAACACTACTTTAAGAGTTGGGTATCTTAACTCATTATCACCAATAAAGGTGACAGTATAGAGGATTATATGTGGTCAGAAGTGAAAACAGCCATCACACCACCTTCAAAGATTAGGAAAAATAAAATCTTGCCACTCCAGGAAATTTCTGGTGTCTTATTTATAACCAGGAAGCATGTTTCTAGTTAACAGTCAGTGGGGCCTGAATTGTTACTGCTATGCCTCTGATGGGAAATTCTAAAAGAAAAGATCTAAGGACTTTGTCTTCAGGGTGATTTAATTACCACCAATAAACTAGTCATTTAGTTTATCATCATATAATGATGATGTTTTGAATTATCTAAGCATGGTGGCTTGTAACTATATAACCCAGGAAACCATGTTCTTAAACTTAATCCATTCCTGTGGGCAGGTACCCACTGGAAGTAGGTCTTTTTGATGAGGCTACTGCAGTTGAGGTATGGCCCTGCCCAACTGAGGATGGGTCTTAATTCTATGCCTAGAGTTGCTCTAGGGAGAAGCTAGAAGCTGAAAGTCAATGGGACTGAACAGAGAAGCAAGGAGAGCCTGCCACATGCACTGCTGTGTGACAGGATAACCGAGGACCCAGGAGCAAGGGCAGCCAGTCCCAAAATGCTACAGTCTTCTGGGAGAAAGCATTGCTTTGATGATGCTTTGATTTTTACTTCTTCTAGCCTAAAAACTGTGAGCCAATAAGCTCCCATTGTTTAAGCTAACCCATTGCATGGATTTGCTTTGGCAACCAGGAAACTAAAACACTAGGCAACAAGTTGACAACATCACTCACCACCGGTATATTTAGTACTTTGGCAAATTTCTGTGTGTTTTTGTTCATTCACTCAAGACATATCTGTTAGGTATCTACCATGTGTCAAGCATTTTTCCCCTCAAATAACCAATACCATACAGGATAGAGAAGTATATTATGTACAATTAGGGGCAGCAATCAGTTCATTGTAATAGGAAGGTGGACTAAAGTTAATTTTGTACCTGTTCTGTGCAAGGTATTTAACTCTAGACCCATCATTTATTTTCCCCAACAACCCTATGAAATAAGTGTCATTGCAATTCTACAGATATGGAAACTAAGGCTCAAAATGGTTAAACAATTTGCTCAAAGCTACTCAAAGGTGGAGCAAGGATTCAAACTCAGACCTTGCTAGCTCACGGTGTCTGTCTATACCTGAATGGGGATAATAATAGTACATACCTCACATGGCTACTGTGGATTAGATAAGTTAATATACCTAAAGCACTTAAAACAATGCCCAGTAAATAGCAAGCTTTTTATTCTATTACATAAAGCCAACAGAGGATGACACGATTAGTAACACAGTATTTAAAATACATATGTACATATGTACGATCTAGATATTTATAAATGAAACTTGTTTACCACAATGCTCACACATGCAAATTCCATTTGGATTACATGCCCTACTGATAAATAATAGTTATCATATCTCATTTAATTCTTCTGAAATTTGAGATGTTCCTAAATACTCAAATTTCACTAGAAATTTCAATAAAATAGTCAAATTTACTAATTTCCATGTTTTCTGGTGGCACATGTTAAAAAAGAAAGATGATGATGTAATGAGCATGTGGTTATGATAATGTCAATTTTATGCTTAGTGAAGTAATTCTGGTCATTAGGGACTTACTTTATTAATCATCTTGAGAAATATTTCCTTTCTTATTGCAGTGTTTTCTCTGGTAATGTAGACTAATTAATGACAGACATTTATCCTTTCCTGACACCTTAGAAGACAAATTAAAATTTCTAATGTTCCGACGGAAATAAGAAGAAGAAAAAGAGCCTCTATCTTGTCCTTTAATCATAGTCAGCTTCTCACTGATTATGTTCAAATTTAACCAAGACTCTTCTATTCATCTTCAGCCTAAAAATCCCCCTCACAAAGAAAAAACAAATGAAATGAATACAAAATTACTTCTGACCCCAGATAAATAGGAAGGCAGTCTTTTATAAACAAAATATTAAACACAAACCATAAAATGACTGCTACCCCACTTATTCCAACTTTTACTTGTAAGCCTGATCCTTTGAAGTATTTGAAAATTTAGCAGCCACTGTATCACATGAGAAACAACAAATTGCTTAAACTATTTTGTAAAATTTTGCAAACTCACTCACATGATATAATTTTTAAATTGGGTGATCTCATTTAAACAAAATTTTTTAAAAACATCTGTAAATTTTCCATGAAATAGTTACCAGATTTTGTTATAAGAATGTGGTGTTAAATGTAAGCAGCAATATGCTAGCATGTGCTATAACTCAAAAAGAAAGTACTTACATAACGAAATTTAAAACTGCTGATGTGATTCAAATAACCCATGGATATTAACACGGAAACATGAAAGATATGTTAGTGACTTAAGTCTTCCCTGTACTCTCTCATTGCTACTATGAAGTCTATTCAGCAATTAAGGAACACATATCTTATTTGGTGTCAACTATGTCCAAAGCATAGGTTAAAAAAGAACAGTAAGCATCTCATGGTACATATAATACAATTAGACATGAAAGGAGTCATGATTAAGTACAAAATTGTGTGGCAGAAAATAAAAATTCTATAGGATATCAGAACAAAGAGATCAAGAATAATTAAAGTAACCAGAAAAGAGGTTCTCTTAGTTTATCAGAGCTGCTATGAGAAATACCACACAATGGGTTGGCTTAAACAAAAAGAGTATTGGCTCATAGTTTTAAAGGCCAGAAGTGCCAAGTCAAGGGATCAGGAAAGCCATGCTTTCTCCTGGACTCCACAGCATTCTGGTGGTGGCTTGTTCCAAGTTACGGTGTCCTGCATCTCTGCCTCTGTCACATGATGATGTCCATAGTCTCCTCCTATGGCTTGTCTGACTTCTGGCTTCTACATTTTCTGGCTCCTCCGACTGAGTCCAAATTTCCCCTCTTTATAAGGCCTTTGGTAATACAGATAATACCCACCATGACTCAATTTAGCCACACATTAACAATAACATCTTCGAAATGTCTTATTTACAAATGGTTCACACCCATAGGAAGCAGTTTAAGATTAAGAATGTGTCTTTTGTTAGGGTACATGAGTCAATCTACCATAAAGGCGATTTATGAGGTGGGTTTCATATTACAGGTAGAACTTAGTTAAGCAACATTGAACTCAAAACAGCTCTGAGAAGTCAAAAGAACTCGAATGAGAGTGGTATAGTCTGGAGGCAGTGAGGATGCTTCTGTCTTTTAGGTAATGGGAAATGGCACTGGAGAAAATCATAGCAGGATGAAAAATAATGGAGAAGGGGGTTAGAATTAAAGAAGTGGGCAAGAGGAATCCCCTGAAGAAAGAACGGACATGGAGATTGGCAGAGTAAATATCCAATAGGAATAAAAATCCCAGTCCTGGAAATTGAAGACAGGGCAAAAGGAGAAGCACAGACTTGAGAATCAGTCTCCAACCATTCTTTGAGAAATTCAATAAGGAGAAAAGTCAAAATTCATACACAGACACCAAAAATAATCAATCTATTTGACATATAACATCTAGCAGCATGAATAATATTTTATGGCACAAAATAATTAATCTGATAGTTTATTTTTAATCCATAAATAGAGGTGGCTTAATATTAAACTCAAAGATTCAATTATCTATATTAAGGAAACACGAATAATGGAAAATGTGAATATGTGATTCTTAAATGTAAAATAAAATTCACATACTGAAAGGAAATATTTCTATTTCTATTTTTCATGCATGTTTTGTGAAAGGAAAGGTGGAAGGTTAAGTATAAAAATGTGTAGGGGTTAAGTCTGTAGAGAACTACAGAGTATGAATTTTATTTTGAGGTAATTAGGAAATAACAAAAAGGTTTTAAGTAAAAAGTAAACTAACATTTAAAGCAATATTTAGGGAAATTTAGACAGCAGAATATGAACTAAAGTGGGAAAACAAAACTGAAGAAAAGAAGTCCATAAAAAAGAGGACTTTAATATTTCAGGCACATGGCTTGGCAATAGGATGAGGGTGGTGCCAGGAGAGAGAATGAGAAAGGGAGTGATAGGAGAGAAAAACGAAATAATCAGTCACACATAGGGAAATCCTAAGCCTAAAAAATCATTACATCTGGTATGATTCCATCTGAAGTCTAAATTTTACATCAGGCTCGTTCGCACTGATCTTTATCAGTATTACTAAGCATCCAATGATTCAAGCATCAGCACAATGAAAACATGACCTAAATAGATGTCCATAATAAAAAGGACATGACATTAAATATTTTTAATTGATACATTGTATGTGTATGGTCTACAGAAAAAGAGACCACAGGAAGAGGAGCAAGGCATGATTCCTATAAGCAGATCCCAAATGCCCAGCACACTAGCCTAGTGGTCTTTCATTACCTTGAAGCAATTACATATACTTAATCAGCAACGCAAGGATGTCTTTATCTCAATAGCTTCCAGCAGTCAAACAAGTTGAGGTTATAAAGTTTTAGATGCTTTTATTTTTCACCCAAAAGGATTTATGCCCAAAAGGAACCAAACAGATCAAACAATTCTCTAGCGTTTTTAGAAAAGTTTAAACAACATTTTGGAAAAAAGCATTCAAGGCCGCCAAATCTCTGCAATACAAGTTTCCCAAGCTTCTAGGAATAAACTAAAACCCTACATATCCTTGGAAATGTTCTTGGTGATAATTGTATGCACTAAGGAATAGACAAGACTCTGATGAGGAGAAAGATATGTCATTAGCTAGTTTAAAGTGTTGTTCTTTTCTTGCTTGAATTGTCACAATGAAATTTAAGTACACTCATTTTTGATACAGTAAAAAACCTACATTCTCCCAACTATCTAACTGACATTTACCTGAAAACATAATAGGAACTTGTTTACAAGTGTTACCAAATGTATTTTTCATTGTGGTCAATGTACTTCCCCTAAAATATGATCTAATACCAAGTATGCTACATGATACTGGCAAATAAATGTTTTCCCAGAATAAGATGTAAGGATATTTATGTGGTCAATGTTTGCTGCCTTGATATCCATTTTAAGAAATTCCTAGTATAGAAAGTTTCATATATCAATGTTGTTTCCATTAAATTTTCCATGTGTTTTCTTACCTTAACAACAACAAAATCATGAACTCAGGAGCTTCTTTTGGTGATTAGCCAAAACAAGATAAGGCAATAAATACAAACGAGAAGAATGGAATTGTAAAAACTTTTCAGTCTTTCTTACTCAGAATATCTTCAACTAAATATCTGGCAGTCAATATTACATTGTCTTTTCTTCACTGGCTCCACTGTATAACAATTTCAAAAATCATAGAATTTCAAAAAAACGCAGAAAGTCAAACTTTATACTTACATTCCCACTGGCTTAGAGAAGAGTGACTAACCATAATTAGCGTTATTATTCATAGCAAATCAGAAAAAGATTATTGAGATTTTGCATATCTGTATGTCTATTGCCTGATTCAAACTCAATTACAGCAACAATATTTTTAACTATAAAAAACTGGTTAAGGGTGGGCCATGGTGGCTCAGCAGGCAGAGTTCTCTCCTGTCATGCTGGGTTCAATTCCCGGTGCCCGCCCATGTTAAAACAAACAAACAAACAAACAAACAAAAAAAAAACTGGTTAAGTACTCAAAAAAGGGATAATTTTACATAAATATGCAACAGTGATAAACTCAAAAGCATATGAAAGTGGATTTACACAGTACCTCTTAAAGGAAAGACTTAAAACCTGGCAGTTAATTTAAGCTGCTAGGCATATTCATTTGTTATTTTTTCAGGGAACCAATCTCGATGTGGTTGAAAGAACATTTGCCTTCAAGTCCAGCTTGAGGCTGGCAACCGTCCTTCCAGCTGTCACTCTCCAGTTTCCACCTTGCCCCCCTCCAACTTTTTCATGACCACCACATCTTTGAACCTTCCTTTTGTTCCAGTCTATCGGAGCCTCCACAGGGTGTCACTGCAGCCACTTTTTATCCAGTTATCTTGTCTGTGCATGAACCATCCTCACAAAGCTACAAGCCTGAGCCATCCCTCTATTCATATGTAAAAGCTACTGAAAACTGCAGGAAAAAAAAATCACACTATGATAGGAACAGACCTCCCTATCCAGCCAGCTCACTTTTCTGTGTTTTCATTCCTCCATGGCTCTGCGCATGACATTTTCTCCATTTAGAGAAGTTTGCCTGACTTTCACCTGGCAAATGCTGGCTCATCGTTCAGAGGTCACCTCAGGCCCCACCTCATCTGTGAAGCTCTTCTCACGTCCCGCCCATCACTCTGAAACAGAATTAAAGGCTCCTGTGGCATCTGGCAGAGTTCTCATCACATTGTGTTGTTAATGATTATTTGTTGAATTTACTTATTTCTATTATGAGATTTCTAAGGGGAAATATGTTGCTGTCTTCTCATTTATATCCTCAGCAAGGAGCCTCACACTTAAACTTTTGGTCAATAAATAAGTGGATGAATCAATGAATATAAAATTAGCAAACAAGATTTTTCTGACCTTTTCTAGCAATTTGTTTTTAGTCAGGACTCTTAATGAGTTTCAGCATTTGTTTCCTGTTACATGAATAAACATTTTCTTAACACATAGCATGATTGAGATAGTACCATGGGTATAGCAAAATGAAGATCCCAACATAATAACTACTATCAGTTTAGACTCTCAAAATCAAATAATCCTAATATATATCTCTCTACAGCTGCAGCAAATAAATATTTTTATTTTGTAATACTAGCTCTAATTCTATTTTTATTTATAATAGTCAAATTCCACACTTCCTTCTTCATATATAAAATAGCAAGTTTAATATATTGTTTCTTGTATTGCTAACATCTATTCATTAGAAACAATTACTTTTTAATTGAATAATTCATAAAATAATATCTCAAGAAATATTAACCCATACTTAGGGAGAATTTTAGTACATGATATGATATAAATATATGTAAAATTATATAAGGCATTGAAGATATAAAGTTGAATAAAATTGGGCTCTTGCTTTAATGCAACTTACAATCTAACCATGTTACATTTTCTCTGAATGTTTATATTTTTTGGTAACACATATGTAGTTCTTTCTCCTCTAGATCTCTGCTTAGTAACTACACTAACATAACTCAGACCTTAAGTCAAAGGATTCATTGAACTGCTGCAATACAAGTGGCCTACTCTAAAAGGTACCAGAGAAGGGAGGAGTAAGGGAGAGTTAGGGAATTAAAATGGAATGAAATGAAATAAAATCAAGCAGTGATTTCCCTAAGCACTAATTCCACATATTGCTAGCATTCCAGAGATTCTTTACTCCATTCATGAACAGGGACCTGCAGCTACCTTGTACCTTTTCTATTTTTTAAAAAAATGTTGTCCACTCATTTTCTGTATATTCTCAAGAACCCTTCCTTTATTTTCTCTTTTTACCCTACCTGTACCTTAGGCCTGTTATTAGCAAATAAAGGCATTTCTGTTTGCAATGCAGATAGACGAAAAGACAAGAAGTCTTAATTCAAATCCAGACTCGGACACTTGCTGGCTTTGTAACGTAGGGCAAGTCACTATTCCCTCAGAGACTACACTTTCTTATGAGCAAAATACAGGTACAAATAATAAAACAATTTTTGAGGATTAGATGGTAAATGTATTTCATGGACTCCTCAATTTTTTAAAATGTTAGTTGAAAGCTTTCTTTTAATAATTTAGTGGCTTAAAATATTTGCTTCTTCATCTGGCCGACATTTTCCCTCCAGTTACTACATTATGAAAAGATTAGTATCTTCTTTCCAGCTGTCACATTCTAGAATTTAACCTCTCCGAAATCTGAATAGTCTTTCTTCTAGCTCACTTAACACCATCAGGCTTGGTTTAATGTACTTTTTCTTATGGTCCATTTTTGGTGAAAATTAAATTTCCTTAGTATACAGCTTCTTTAGAAGAATTTGTTATATACTTGAAGTATTTATTTGTCCATGCTACATCTTTTAATTTTCCTTTTTCAATCTAAATATGTCTAATTCTTTAACCTTTCTTCTAAGTTTTATTTAAAGGTGCTTGAAATCTCTCTCTCTTCTAAGCTTTAAAGAGATGTAATTCTTTCTACCTATAATTAAATTACTCCAACATCTAAAAAGCATAGAATTGACTTGGATGAAGACCAAAGGAAGTAGAATATACAGTATTCATTTGCACATTTTATTGCACAGAATTGGAATATATTATAAAGGAAGCTTGCTCCTCACCACTGAGTCAATAAATTATGTTAGGCAGATAAAGTAAGTGAAAGTTAAACTTTCTCTTCATAAAATTTACAGTCAGTGCAGAATAGAATTGAGATAGAAAATATTTTTATAGAAAAGATACATATATCTCAGGTACCACTGGGGTGAAAACTTCATGCAACTACAATCTTTTAAGTCCAATGACTTCCAACCCATTCTTTGTAAGATCCCTAGCAGAGTACACAACAAAAGCCAGTATTTTAACAAAGCATCTCATTTATTTGTGCTGACTCATATTAAGACTTCAAGCAACAAAGATAGTCAATAAAATTAAGTTTTGACAGCAAGTAATTATTTGGGGGTTTTTATTGAGATATGGATTTACCACAAAGTGGTACTAGTATTTAAATAAACACATACAATCCTCAGATGAATCCTAGAAAAAGAAAGCCTTAACTAGTACGATTCTGATGTATTCAAATGTCTAGAAAAAGAGAGTTAACTAATTAAAAAATCAATTTTCATTTTTCAAACATGGATATAGATTTTTATAAATTAAATTTAATTCCTGTGAACATCTTACAAAGGGGAAAATTGGGGGAAATACTAAAGAGAGTTTTCATCTCTCTTACAAGTCTATTTACTCTAAGAAAACCTAATTTAGTTATCAATTAAAATTCTGCAAATATTATTGTTTTTAGATCCCACCTTGATTCAGAAAGGCTTTCTCTGTAATATAATCCTATGATTTACAGATCCTTAAGCTTTCAAATATGAATTTTTGCACTGTCAAATGTTCTAACTTTAAATTTTAATTATTTTATGACACTTCGTGATTTACACAGAACTCCCTATGGTGGATATTTGTTAAGTACCAAAGAGATTTAAAAATATTAGAATAACTTCTGAAATTTTATAGCTATAAACCTCCTAAGTGGACTAGTCACAGTAATCCTGTCTGAAGACCAAGTAAGGTTATCATATCAATTCCAAGAGTCTACCATGTAAATGCCACGTATTTGTGATTTTTAAAACAAAACAAAACTATTTCTAAAGTGTTAAAAGAAGAAAAATATTCAGCCTTTTGAAAGAAGGTTCCAGTAGCTACCAATCATCAGAGAATAAATTTCATAATAATAAGGCTTCTCAAAAGTAACATTTTCTAATACAGCTTTATTAATTAAAATGAGCTCTGCACTCACCATGAGTGATTCTGAGGTGTGGGATCATATTCTTTGGGAATGGGAGCTTTGTTTAAAAATATGGAAGAAAAGAGCCAAAGTAAGCACATGTTTCTACATATGAAAACAGTAATTCTGAAAAGGTGTTTCATTAGCACATGGCAAAGAAGTGATATCCTATACAAAAAAGTTAGTAGACTAGATAAAGGTGCATCTCCATAGGTGAAACTGTTTCAGTAAACCAGAGGTTATAATAGAGGGAGTAAACTTAACATGGGAGTTTTTTTAAAAAATGTGTCAACTGTGATTTGAACTTGAAAAAGGAAACCCAAGCCGAAGCACACATGTGAAAGCCAAAGTTAGTAAAAGATGCCACAAGATTTACCTGTGCATTATCCTATTATATATCAAATGGAGTTTCTTTTCATGTTAATATAACATATTTAAATATGTTTTTAATTATAAAAGTAATAATATTCTGGCATGAGCTGATTCCATTTCTAAGGTAGCCATACGTAGAACGAACCTCTACCACTCACATGCAGTGATGTAATTGCCGTCGTATCTTTATAGTTAACTGAAAAGAAACTACCTACAAGTAAATTGTAGGAAGAATTATCCTCTCCAGAACAACCTTTTTAGAACAAAACTTTTAAATCTGAGGGCACACATTATGAGGTTATTAGCTCGTACTCTAAACTTACATTTATATAAATCAGGTACAAGATGTTTCTTCTGTTACATTGATGTTTGATCTATAAATATTTTCTTTTAGGCTCTGACGTTTACTTTTTCAAATACATTATTTACTTTCTTAATTATTTCTTACTTTTAATTATCTAATATATTTTCTTATTTATTTCTTATTTAAAATATATAGTAAAGCTACTTTACAGATTATTTAGCAAAGAAAAGGAAATTTATTACCCATAATTCAATCTTCTGCTAACAATAACATGAGCAATTTAGTGTATTTCCTTTCAAAAGATTTAAAACTTCATTTTAAAAAAGTTTAAAACCTATCTAAGACTATTAAATAAATTTTGTCAAGTAAATAAAAACATAAGAAAAATGTCACTTCCAGTTCCATTACCCCCAAACAATCAAATTCACATTTTTGTTTGTATCAATCCAGTTTTCTTTCTCCCCTCATAATAGAATTAGAGGCTTCTATTTGCTTGCTTGTTTGCATATCTGGACTTCTGAGTCCTGTGTAAATACTGCTTGAGGGAATCCCTTTCTTTAGGAATTCCTGTATCTAATTTCCACTATTCCCACAGAGAAGAGTTCTCAATGAAATAAGTTTATCAGCTCATTCACATTCTCATATGCTCGTTAGTGTGGCTGATTCAAACAGCCATAGTTCTAAGGTTAACATTTCTTCTCAAAGCTCTTCTGATAAATCGGTCCTGTGGCTGATTATAATAAAAAGGACCCATCAGTCCTTTTTACCACAGCTTCTCCAATTTTGATCTCCTATTTTTTAATCAGTTTCAGGTAGCTAACTGGCATCTTCAATAAATCATTATAAGAAGAGCATGTGTTTTTCTTCCCTGAATATTTGAGCATTGGAAAATGTCTTTTTAATGACTTTTCATAGGAAAGAATATTTGACTGGGTCTTAAAATTCTTGGATCCCAAGCTCTACTTTCAAAACTACATCTATCTCTTCCTTTCATTATGCCAGTCAGAGTTCTCAATTGCAAACAACAGAAACCAGCGCTGGCAAAGTTAAACAGAAAGCAATTCATTGGAAGCATACTTTTTAAACTACAGGAATCAAAAGGAGACTGAAAATCAGGCAGAAACCAGAAAGGCTAGGCAGCTGAGAACATAGCCAAGCTCATGTAAAGAAACAGTCTATTAGGACAGCAGTACTCGTCAACTAGGACACTTGTTTCTGCTGCACCAGACTCTGAATTCCATGCTGCTGCCAAAAGTGGAGTCTTTTAAGTGTAGTCTTAGTAAGAGCCAATTCCCACTGGGAGCATCTGATTGGTTGATACTAGGTTATATGATCTGCTAGAGAATGTGGAAAGGGAATTATCTGATCTCATTTGTTTTCTGCTTCCCACCAATATCATGAAGGATTCTTCCCCAAATTAGGAAAAGGGTTCAGACCCTAAAGATCAAAAAAATGACAAACATCCACTGCAATTATCTTCCAACCTTTAGGGCATCTGAGAAGTGTGACACCAGCCTGATTGTATCCCTCTGTTTACAATGTTTTTGTTTAGTCAACATGCTTATAGGGTTGTTTTCTCTTCATAACAGTGATTTCAAATTTTAGCCAGGACATGTCTAGATAAAGTTCTCCCTTAATTGAACTTGCTTGATTTGCTTACCTAGGACAAATTTATTTTCTTCCCTAGGGCAGTTTTCTTCAATTGTTACCTTTGACTATTTCTTTAATTTCAGTTGTCTTTGCTCCTTAAATACCTATAAATCTTTGAAAGAGGTTACATTCTTCTGTCTTGAATTTCTTCTTTTTAAAAATTCATATTATTTTTCTATTAGCTGTTTTCCTCAGTTATCTGAAAGAACTCTCAAATTCACTGTGTACTTTCTGCATGATTTGTCTGTAAACTTATACTTTGATAAAATTTTCAAAAATTTTAAAAGATGATAGGTCTTTTTGAAAGACATCGGTGTTACCAAATATTTTTTCTTGTCTTTAGAATAAATTACTTTCAAAGAATCCATTTCTTCTAAGTATTCGCTGCTTTTGGTTCCCTAGTATTTTTTCCCTAGATCTCATATTTTATTTTTTCCTGCTCTGTTTTTCTTATTTGTTTTGATAGTTTTCCATTTATTCCCAATGAGATGACATCCTTTCAGACTCAGTGTTTGTCCACAAAGTGTTTGGATGGACCTGGCTTCATATTTTTGTCCACATATGAAGCACTTTTTTCTGAGATGGGATTCTCTCTTCTGTTTCTTTCCGTTGTCTCTTAAATCCCCAGCTGACACTTCTATCAATGTTTCTCTCGCTTCCACATGTTTTTACTGGTGGTGAGCTTATATCCCGGGTTGTGATTTTCTATGTGGGGCCAAGCTGCCTGTCCACATCCTATGTACTGTTTTCCTAAACTGAATGGCAAAATGAACTAATAGGTACAGAAACATAGTATTCTGGCTTCCTAAGAGAATAATTTTTTCTTGCTTAAGCAAACTATGAAACAGAGGGACAAAGGTGTTTCCTTCCTATTTTCATGTGAACATAAAAAAAGACAGGCCTCTGATTCAGATTTTCATTCCATTGACCTTAAAACAGAAATATATATTACATATACATATTTTTAGTATATATACACATGTACATAAATAAAAATCTTTGTATACAATAGAAATAAAATTCCCCCTTAGGATTTTTTGTTACTGTTAATTGCCACTGTTGATTTTCAGAATTCCTCAGTTTTTGTCTTTTTTTGAAAGGTATATATATATATATATATATATATATATTACTATTAGGTGAGGAAAGTTAGACAAATGCTATTTAAACCAGAAAAGTTCTTAGGAACTGTATTTCGTACAACTACCAAAAATTTACAAAATCTGGATTTTAACTCTTAAAAATATTCCAATAGAAGCAGCTTCCCAACAGACCTGTAAAGGGGCAGCAACATAAATGAGGCGATGAATTAAGCTATAAATTCACTTGAAAGCAAGAAAACTATTTCTAAAGTGAATATGAAATCCAAATGAACAATTATATCTTTGACATAGAACTTTTTTTATTTCTGCTTTCTAAAACATTTACTTGCAAAAAATGAAATTGATTTATAATTTAATATATAATGTCAATATATTACAGCATCTTATTAAAATACATTACTATTCTTCTGAACTATACTCCTGAGTGCAGCGTATCCTTGATTAAATAGCTGTATTTTTTCAGTAGTGCATCTGACCATAAAATAACACATTAGAATGCCTGTAGTTAGCTACAGCTTCTTCTTTCTACTAAATAATAACATAAATTCTGGAATATGCTTTTTTTTCATATTAGAAAAACATGCTTCTTCACCAAAATTTCTCCTCCAACTCAAGGCCAACTTGACAGGGCATAAAGGAAGACCTCTGAACAGACTATACCGTTACAGATCCCAGAGTCTACACAGTGATCATGTAATGTCACATGATTTTTGTATTGATATTTGTGTACTATATAATATCCCATCTTATTACCTTTGATAATAATGGTTCTATTGTAACAGCAAGAAGAGAACAAAGGGCTTCCCTTAAAAGTATACATTTCTAGATCACAGGGTAAAATAAATTCAAATGCTGTTTTTAGAAAATATGGTTCATTGAACCATCTGCAGAGGCTGTTTAAAAATAATAATAAGGAGGGTGCAAGGGTAGTTCAGTGGTAGAATTCTTGTCTGCCATGTGGGAGACCCAGTTAGATTCCTGGTCCATGCTCTTTCCAAAAAACAAACAAACAAACAAAAATTCAACAAAATGGTGCTGCAATAATGGAATACTCACATGGAAAAATAATGAACTGTGACCCCAAATTACAGCATTCAAAAATAATAATAATAACAATAATAATAAGAGTGAGACTTCCCAAGCCCCACAAAGATAGAATCAAAATATTTGAATCTGGAGTTAGGAATCTGCTTTTCTTTTTCTTTTTTTTCTTTAAACAAATTCCTTGAATAAGTTTCTTCCCATGAAAGCTGAAGATTCACTGTCCTAATGCACTAAACAGATTATTGATGGGGAAATAAAGAAGGCTCTGGTTTTATTTTACACTCCCATTTTAAGATACTTCAGGTAAAGAACCAGGATCAAATTTCAGAAGTATTTATTTTACCTGAAACAATCAGTTTGGTAAAAATAAATAGTTTCAAAGTTCTAGTAACCCAAGTTTCTACTTGAATT